>NC_141991.1:65873138-66023633 GCF_049901715.1 Pseudonaja textilis
TGCCTATGTGTCATAGTCACTAATTTTCATATTCTTCTTCTTTGCTGTTGAACTCATATATTCATGCTCCCCTCAGTTCCAGAGTTCATCCTGTCCGTGGAAGTGTTTTTCTTAAGGAAACTATCAATTCCACACATCCCAGGCTTGCTTTCTTTTTCAGTATTAGGCTACCATGCTAATAAAATAGGATTTTCATGTATTCTATTGATTGGTTAGATTTTTTTATTCCACGTTTATTCCAGGAGCTCAGGCCCCATGTCATATTCTCATTCTCCAATTGTGTCCTCATAACAATCTGTGAGGCTGGTTTGGTTGAGCACCAGGTACTTGGTCGTGATCATCCTATGAGCTTCATGGGTGAATGAGTATTTAAGTTAGGTCTCCCCAGGACTATATGAGCAATCTAACCACACGACATATAATACCAGTACAAAGTGGCTTTAGGACCTGAGAGCAAATCACAGCAATCTCCCAGAACAGGAACCAGTCACCATCACAGTAGCAGACCTCCAACAGCAGGTCAAAAACATGAAGAGCTGGATAGTACCTGGCTCAAAAATGATCCACGCCACATGGCTGAAGAAACTAATAATTGTACGTGAATGCCTAGCAGCACAGATGAACCATCTACTAGCAGCAGATCCCCACTCAGGCTGATCATAAAAGGCAGGACAGTGCTGATCATAAAAGATTCCCACAAGGGAACACCGCTGTCCAACTGCTGCCCAATAGCCTACCTTCCCACAAGATGGAAAGTCATATCAGGCATCATAGCAGCCAGGCTACGGGACCCTATGAGGCAGTATATGAGCACAGCTCAAAAATGCACTGGGAACAACACCAAACACCAGTTGCTCATAGTGCAATTGCCCAGGACTCAAGATCTAGACAGCCTGGATTGATTATAGGACAGCATAGATTCAATGCCACACACAGAGATCTCTAAATGTCTGCTGCCATACAAAGTCAACAAGATGCTAAGGACCTTCCTCGATAACTCAATGGGATTGCGGAAGACAACACTAGAAGTCAACTCAAGACAGCTCACACAAGTAGCGATCAAGTGTGGAAGATACCAAGATGATGTACTATCCCCAACTACTGTTCTGTATGGGCTTGAAACCCATCAGCCAGATAATCAAAAGAACTGAATATGGGTACAAGTTCAAGAGTGGGACTCTAACCCTACCTCCAGCCACCTCGATATATATGACATACATTGACTTGCTAATCCAACTGACATGGACCTGTAGTGTGGTCATTGGGATATCATTCAGACTGAAGAAGTGTGGCCAGATAGTAATCAAGAGAGGAAAAATAATTAACACTGATGGGTGGAACTATCAGTGGGCCACATAGCAGACATACAAACCAGTTACAAGTACCTTGGTATCCCATAATCACATGGAAATCACAATAAGGAGGCCAGGAAGACTGCAACATCCAAGTACCATCAAAGGATAAGACAGGTCCTGTAGAACCAGCTCAATGGGAAGAATAAGATCCATGCCACCAATATGTATGCCTTGCCAGCCATCAGATATCCTGCCAGTAGAGTGACCTGACCAAAGGAGGACATGGAAGCTTCCACTGGGAAGACTCAGAAGCTTCTCATGATGTACAGAGGTTTCCACCTCAAGTTCAACTCTCAGAGATTGTAAACCAGGCAGAAAGAAAATGGGCAGCCTGGTGAATGTCAAAGGCACTGTCCTGGATCAAACCTAGAGCATCTATAGGTACATCAGTAAGATGACACCCAAAGATGAGCTGCTGAGCTGTTGAGAGAATTCCTGAAGCAGCAGCAGAAACGGGAGGAAGACCAGGCAGAGGAAATGCCATGACAAGATAAGACACTGCATGGGAGTATCCCGTTGAAAGATGGCTGAGGTAGCAAACATTGGGAAATTCTGCTAATGGCTGGAAAGGGCAAGCTAGACTGAAAGACAGCACTGAGGTATTTATTATAGCAGCACAAGAATAGGCACTAAGCAGAGGAGGAAGAGATCTACCACACTATACAGGACCCAGGGTCTGGAATATTTTTTAAATAACTCAGGACGGTGAACATACAAAATATTCCTTCTTCTATTTTCCCACAACCTCTGAGGTGAGCTGGGCTGAGAGAGAGTGACTGGCCAAAGTCACCCAGGCAGCTTTCAGGCCTAAGGTAAAATTAAAAGAGTATTTTGGTTTCTAGACTGATGCCTTAACCACTGGACCAAACTGGCTCTATGATGGGGTGGCGGGATTTGAGATCCAGTAGGAACAGTATATACTGAACCACACAATCCCGTAGCTGGCATTTGTATACAAAAATATTTGCACAGTGTATGGGCTAGATCTTTCCAAGTCAAGATAGTAGACTCCATAAAAGTTTGTGGAGAATAACAGGGATATGATCCTGTGGACTTTGAGATTCAGACAGACAAGCAGGTAGGTGCTGGTCAATCAACCAGAGTTACAGTAGTAGACAAGGAGCGGAAGACAGCAGTGGTGACAGCAACATCAGGGAGAAGGAATCTTGAGTAGCTGGAGAAGTATCAGGGATCTGAGGGAGGAACTGAAGAGGATGTGGAAAGTAAAGGCCAAAGAGTCCCATTGTTGGAAGGAACATTTGGGCTGTGACTCTTAAGTTTGCTCCAATAGATCCCAGGAAAAATGTCAGAGCTCTCTGTTCAGAAGAGTGCAGTGCTAGGAATAGCTTAGATGCTGCATGGGCGCACACCCACATCCCTCAGGAAGGAATCGGGAGATAAAGAACAAGGATTCATTTTTGATTAGATTAGATGCATTTTCTTAGCTCTGCAACCATTGCAATATTTGGCAGTATCTGAATATATAGGGTTTCAGGAACAGTGTGGAGAAATGCTAATCTACATTTAGCTTCTGGTACAGCAACTTGCCTTTGCAACCCTATTTTCAAAAGTTTTTGTCATCGTTTACTGTGTGACATTGACATCTTAACATGAGATGAATGTTGCACCACTGCCTTACGCCAAGAAAAGTACTGGTACCTTGTCTTCTCTGTAAGACAAATTTTGTTTACTGTCTACATAAAAACCGGGGATGGCTTCCACATGAGGTGTAGAACGTCAGACTTCAACCAGTAGTTGTTTAGATTGCAACAGTTATATTGGGCTTTGCCCATCCTCCTGTTTCTTTTCAAACCCTATGGAAATATCAGATAACAGCACAATCAATCTACTGGGGCAGGTCAAGGTAGTGCTACTCTTCTAACTTTTTAAATAGTGACAAAGAATAGCTGTTATACCTTCCTTATTACTATTTTCTCTCTGTTTAAGTCTCATTTTATTAATGCTATTTTACAGCTCCATTTTTAACATAAATATTTAACTGGCACTTGAAGACTTGTATACCAGCATTTTCAGAATTAAGTTACAGACACCACAAAATACGTCTTTCTGACAAAGTTGTTTTAATAATGGCTTCTTTGGTCAATCTTCAGTTTTGTTCTCAAAAACATCCTGGCAATTGAAAGTAATTTTTATACAACATACAAAACTGAACATGTAAAGCAATCGCAAGTGATTAAATATAAATGAAGCACTTATGAGAAGAAAAATTGTTCCTCTGGGCAATTCCACATCTTTTACCTGTGCACACCACCGGTAAGGAGAACGCAAGGAGGGAAAAAGCAATGAAGCACGACAAGGGAATTATATATCCATATGTTGCTTTTTTAGCAGTGTTTGGATTACATCGGCAATTTTCCACTGAGAGTACCTGGAGGCAAAATGAAGCTCTGGTTGGTTCATTGGCAAACCACAGGAGGCATGAAATAGTAAAAGGTGGATATGTGTGTTTGTTTCCTACACTCAAATGGGCCTAAGTTTCTCACAGTTTTGATCCCTGATCCTGAATTTTGAGGATTATAATGGGAAGAGACAGGTTATTACCACAATGCGAATACGGTAATGTGTATCCTTGTACCTCTGTTTGCAACGGACAGGGCATTTCAACCTTTTACTCTTGTTGTTTAAGCTAGGCTCTTTCTCAATATCCAACATGTTTTGATATCCAATATCCAACATGTTTTTCCATTCCTGAAATTTGTTTCTCAATTCATACAGGTCCCACGTGCAAACTTTACGATGCCGATTTGTCTTTCCGGTATGTGCTGGCCGAGGATGAGGTGAACGTTAACCCAACACGTCCAGGGTGCCCAGGTGGGGCAAAGTAGCCACAGTCCTTACCCCCTGCAAAGCAGCTTTTGGGACAGTTAGCAGCTGGGAAAGTGCCCTGACCTTAACCACTTCTAGTGGATTGAGCCAGCCCCAGTGACCAGTAGCCAGTGGCTCCTCTTCAGCTCCTTTTTCCACATGCCTGCGCAATCCGGGCTCTCCAGGGAAACACTGTAGGTGATTATGCTAATCCTCCTTCCCTCTCCCACCAAGCAATAGGCAGAAATTAAGTGCTTGCTCCATTCCTGCCAAGAAAAGCCATGTCTCACTGGTCAGGCCCCCCTGTTCCCAATGCATCAGCTCCAGCCCTCCCCCTCCCTGCCCAGCAGAAGGAATGTTTAATCCAGCCAGCCTATTCCAGTCACGGACAGGAGCAGGAACTGTCTGATCTGCCTTTGAGAAGAGGTCAGGCCGCCCTGGCGTTTAGGAGGAGCGGGGGGAGGGCCTTGCACCCCAGAAGGCTCCAGAGTGGAGGAAGAGGAGGGAAGGGTGCAGAGACTTCCAAAACCAGGGCAGCAGATTTGTGTACAGGAGTGGGGAGGGATGCTGTAACTGGGACAAAATCTAACAAATCACTGGAGGTGAGCGGGAGAGGAGGAGGAGAAGGAGATGGAAGCCATGCAACATCAGTTGTTTCTAGCTAAATGTAAATAAAGGCCAGGATATCAAGGAAACAAATGGGGATTGTGGATCGTAGACAAGCAATGGGTTGGGGAGCCAGAACTAAAGAGTTTGAGGAGTTGATTTCCTGTAGCATTCTCAACATGGCAAAGTACTGTATGTCAACATTTCCTAACTGGAGTGTTCGTTGCACTTCTGCCATATCTGGAGGACACCTTGCAGAAGAAGGCCGAGCATATTTATCTTGGCTGCAATTTTCTAGTAAACTGCGGAACGCTGTCCCTGGACTTTGTGCAACTTTGCCCTACGCTTAGTTATGTTTGTCAAAGAAAAGCATTAGTATGTGTTCAGAAGCATGGAAGATCAACAGCTGGAACATTCCCAATGAGTGACAGCACCTTGGACACCAAATACTGTAGGTCAATTCCACTCTAGACAAGTGAAAGCTGGTCTTTGGGGGCCCTTTGGTTGCTAAATAGGGTCTTGCTGCAGATTCCGCAGAGGTACCATCACAAAGTACCACTTGCCTGATAATATATAGTCTATAGATCTATAGTAGTTTCTTACTAAAATATTAAACTGAGATCATCTTTTATAATCCCACGGAGTTTTCACAGTTAAATTGCCTAGCTGGGCCTCTGGTGGCTTGTTGCTTAAGGGTGGGAGTATGCGCATCCCAGGCCACCTCAGCAAAACCTTGGCATAAACAGTACCTCCAAGGCCTGGTTTCACTTTACTCCAGACGCAGCAGCTGCAGTTTGATCAATTCAGGGAGCTCAGCCTGCTCACTTTCCGTTTTGAGGCTAGAATATTGATTCCCTGCTCTTTTCATAGGCTCTGGTGTTTTAGAGGATGGAATTTTGTCAGGGAAGTTCAGGATGTGGATGCAAAAGCATTGAAACACAGCTGAAAGTTATCCCGCATGCCTGGCATAAACAAAAACAGGAAATGTATGCAGGTGGAGTAAAAGCAAGTTCAGAGCAACCATGTAAATTAATGTCAACTGCCACAGTCTCATGCAAAGCTTCATATAGGCACCTGTGTTCTATTATAAGTGTGCACTATAAATATTCTGTTAAGAGCCAAGAAATTTGGCAGCTACTGCTGTGTATCATTTTATTCTTCCTTATTCGATTTAATCCAGCCATAACCTTGTGACTTCTGTTGGTTACACGATCACAGTAAAAACAGCAGCAGAATTAAAACAAGCTATCCAAATCACAAAAAACAAAACTGCAGTAGGAGACAAAAAAAAATAATGTTCCTGAAGGTTTCTGTAAAAAAAAAAAAAGCCATTTTGAATAACTTCCTAAAACCTCTTAAGGAGGGACCCAATCTGATTTCGATTGGGAGTCAGTTTGCAGCATTAGCAGAGCTCACGGAGAAGCAAAGTCCTCCTCACTTTGGCTCCCTTAATATCTCAGAATTGTGGGACCAAAAGCAGCTCCTTCCTACTTGATTTAATAGGTTGGGCTCAATCTACTTGGAGGAGGTGGCGGTCTGGTGGCTTTTATTATTGGCACAGGTAGAGTAGAACTTGCAGACCTGAGGAAGTAAGACATGTTTGGAAATATTGGTTATCTGTTAATAGATTCAGGGAAAGGAGAACTGGCCCAACAGCAACAGTAGATGACAACTATCTGTGCTATGTGGGAAAACACTCGTTTTAATTTTGTTAGACTGGGTGTATTTGACTTAATTGCTCTTTCTAGATCCAAATAAGGTTAGCAGTTTTATTTTAACCCAACTTCTGAAAGGTTTCTGATAGAATATTTGTAGCTCAGGATTGAACTGTGGGGTCCTTGGTCCGTTCTGAGCTTGATTGTTTTCTTGCAGATGCTTCACTACCAAATTAGTTTAACATCAGTGCAAAAGGGAATGTTGTTTGCTCTCATTTTATGCACTAACGGCTTGCCTTGCCAATGTTGATGGGAATGGTTTTAGTGATTTCTTGATTAGGGTGTTGTTTACCATCAGCTTGTTTGTCTGAGTTGGCAATTCCTTGATTAGGGTATTGTTTACTTCTTGGTTGTTGGTCTAGGTCAGGGGTTCCCAACCTGGGGTGCGAGACGATATTCCAGGAGGTGCGAGGAAAGTCCAGGTAAATAATAAGATATTGGCTATATGTTGGCATTTTTATTTATTATGCAATGGATTAACTTTGTTTTCATTTTAGAGTTAAGTATCGTTATTTAGTGGCCATCACATACATAGCTGAAAAGATTCAATCCTACCATATATTTAATGCGTTCAGTAGTTCCTAAAGTCTAAATTTCAGGGGGTGCGAGGTTTGAGTGAAATTTCTTTAGGGGTGCGGGGCGAAAAAAAAGGTTGGGAACCACTGGTCTAGGTGTTAACTCTCTGCTCATCCAGGTGTTGATGGCTGGTAAGGAAGTATTTTTATCTTTGTCTACATTGGTTTCTACATTAAATAATATTTTTACACTGAGAGTAGGAACATTACTTTGGCTGAGATATGTAAGCAAAAGGTTAAAGCTTATTTTAAGTCCGTAACAGAGATATAGTATATATTATTTGGCTCTAACACCTTCCTAATTCAGTTGGAGGTATTGCAACATTATCAAACTTGCATGATTCCCTTATTATAACCAATCTTGATAAAAGTACTTTTAGGCTTCCCAAGTGGAATTGATTTCTTGGTCTGATCTACCTAACAGGATTGATATTAAATGTTCCTTTTTCACTGAATAGCACTGACACTTTCAATTAACTCCACACTATTATCATTATGATTATCACTTTTGGATGCTATTGACAGCTAATTGGAATTTTCATTGTCCTGGCACATGATGTCATCTATAAATTTGGTCTTTCAATATATCACCTCCCTCCAGATAATTCATGAATTATTTAAGTAGATAGCAATCCAAAGGTAATTCTTGGGGTTCTGTTTGTTTCTTTATATAATTAGACTTAAGTCCTAGATTTAAGTCCTAGAAAGCACCTCCCAAGAACAAGTTTGGCATAGTGGTTAATGCACTGAATTAGGAACAAAAAGACCCAGGTTCTAGTTGTGTCTTATGCAAAAATGCCAGCTGGGTGGCAACCCCCCCCCCCTCCACATCCTGGACAAAGGAGCTGGCAAAGCACTTCTAAGAATATTGCCAAGAAACTGTATGGATGGCTTTGTTGCTTTTTGCTTACCCAAATAAACACTGCTTGCAAGAGAGTTTTGCTCATCAATTGACTGTCAACTTTTTGTGGCTCCCTAATCAGAGATTTGCAGCATCAACACACGAAAGTGAAAGAATAATAATGAGCAAATTCTGACTTCCTACTACAAAATGGAAAAAAATTAAGCTCTGAAGCTAACTGTTAGTGATCTAAGTTCTTGTGCCCTGGAATAGCCAGTCAGGGAGCTAAAAAGGATAAATGCAACGCAGGACAAAGTGTTAAGTAGAATCTAGAAGCTCAAGACCTAAATTTTATAGAATAGATTGGAAACTAATACTGCTATAAGCAGTGGACGTAAAGAGATGCCTCTAAAGAAATCCAGGAATGTCACACAATTCACTTCCTAAAATTTTTTTTTTCTAAAAATTAGAAAATTGGTAAACATTACGTTGAAAGGAAGTTTAAAAAAAGTAATTTCTCTCCACAATCCTTGGAGTTTATTTAAAATGCTAACAATGGAATCTGTTCGTAAATATACTAAGCTTAGGTAAGGTATTGGCAAAATCCAAGGGACCAATGAAACAGCTTAGCAACGCATTAAAGCAAAGAGTTCTTGAGCTTCTGTTGAAAGTAGGATATACATCCAATAAATAAGAAAGAATTAATGGCTGAATGAGATGAACCGAAAGAAACGAACTGGTAAAACAACAAATGCAGGAAGAATTTGAACAGCATGAAGAAACTAAGAGAAAGAACATCCAGAATTGAAATATATTTGGAATAGGAAACTAACAAGAAGGCTATTGGCTAATTAGGAGAGATGGAAGGGAGGTTAAATGTATGCTAAATGATAATAGGAAAACAGCAAGGAAGGAGAATTCAGTCCTTATATCTGTCACCAAGGGTGAAGGACAAATACGTATGCCTAAGATGGCTTTTTGGAATGAAGATTGAGCAGTTTGAGATAAATAGAAGTAATGAAATATTCAGATAAACACCAAATTAACACACTGAAAATAAATAATCCTTGGTGAGAAAGTGCCCACCAAATAGTTTTCTAAAATTTAAATATGTGACCCCAAATTTTTAAAAGGAATTGAGTAATACAAAAAACTATAAAACAATTCAATATCTGTTCTGAGAAAAATTGGTGAAGGTATTATTAAAGTAAATAAATCTACAGAGAAAATTATGTGGCCACCAGAATTCAACGCTAATTTGATGGCACATAATCAATCAAAAATAAACAAACAGAACCATGAGTCTTGATGGAAAGGAATTGCTTCGATTTCTGCAAACGTAAGACTTGCCTTTGAGACCTTATCAGGGGATATCAACAAGTATGTAGACAAGGCTGATGACTCAATAGATGCTGTATACTTAGATTTACAAATAGTTTTAACAGAGTCTCTTAGCAAAGGTCCCTAAATAAATGCAGGTGTTATGGGATAAGAGGAAGAATTTTTTTATGGATTGGTGATTGGCTAAAAATAGGCAACAGAATAGAAATATGCAAGTAGACAATTTTCACAGTGGCAAGGTGTACATAGCAGAAAAAGCATAAAAACCAATGCTTTTTAGCTTATATAGAAACAGTCTTTAGAGCGGTGAAGTGGCCAAATTTGTTTATAATATCATAAACAAATTTGTTTATGATATTATAAACAAATTTGATATTATAAAAAAGAGATTTCTAACAAGAGCTTGGAGCTCCAAAATTAAAAAGAGCTCTAAGAAGGTATATCCAAACTAGGAAATAGCTTTGGTTGCAATCAAGCTGACAAAGAGCTCAGTTTTGAGACTACACAGTAACAATCAAAGCAGGTAAGTATAAATTCATATTTGCTGCATCTGCAGTTTTGTGGCTGGCAGCCCTGTTTAGAGTAACCTAGGCAACTTTAGGGAAAGATGGATGAGACAAAGGTCCTTCAGGAATGCCAAATGAATGGGTGAATTTCTTAGCAGAAAATGTATCTCATATTCACTCTGTTCTAGATGCCAGTTGGACAGTCTAAAAGTGATGAGTGAGGCAGTGTCTCATGTGGTAACTTAGGATTTTTTTGAGCCTGTTGAATCTGATGGACAGAGATGCTGCTTCTCAGTAGACATTTGGGCAATCCAAGAATATTGGTCCCTGTATAATAATCCTGGGTTACAATCTTCTGCAAAAAATTGATTTGTAACCTGGGAGATGCTGTAGGCCAGGGCTGTCAAAGATTCCCAGCCTGTAGGCCAGATGCTTCGAGTGCTGGCCATGCCCATGCCTGGTATAGCGAAGCGGGGGGAACGGGGACCCTCCTGATATGTTACATGATGCTGCCGTGACGATGAGTTTGACACCCCTGCTGTAGACTCTTGGTGGTTCATGAATCAGAGATGGCAGCTGTGGATAGAGAACCCTTTGCCTGTCATCAGCTGATGTGCCAGTTACTACCTTACCTCAACCAGAATGACATGACAAATTGCTCCTAATCTGATAATCTGTTAAAATTACTGCAGCACACATGTGGAGGTTGGCTTTGGCAATCACCCAGAAGCTACAACCTAATGCAAAATATAGTTGCAAGATTGCTGATGGATTTACCTTGTCAATCGGGAACAGGGTGTCAAACTGGATTTCTTTGAGGGCCAGATCAGCATTGTAGTTCTCCGAGGGCTGGGGTGGGGGTGGGACAGATGGGATGGACATTTCCTGCAGCACTCTGCTGGCCAAAACCGGGTGTCCCATTTTGGCCATCAGAATGCTGCAGGAGGCTGTTCAGGCTGAAAATGGGGTGCTGGGGAGCATGTGAGGCCCCCCGCGCCCCATTTTGGCTTCCAGAGGCACCGCAGGCTGGTCCTTTGCTATTTCCAGGCTGGCTCCACGGGCTGGATTTAGCAAGTTTTTGGCCTTAAGTTCTGTTCAAGTGACCATCATAGTTACTTGATTTTTAAATTGTATTTTGAAACATTACACATTATCCAGGAATTGTATGGATTCAATTAAATATTGCTAAGTAAACAAGTACATTTCAGTGTAAAGAGGAATGAAATGATGCACATTGGCACAAAACACAAACGAATTCCTATCTTTTTATCTGAGCTGGCAGTGAATGATTAGGAAAGGCATCTGGAGTTATGGTAGTTATCTCAATAAAAATGTCAACTTGGTGTGCAGCTACTGAATAAAGGCAGATTCCATGCCTGATATTATTAAGAAGGGAATAGAACATAAATCTAACAAATGTAATGAAGTTTTTATAGAAACCACATTTGGGAGTGTTGTATACAGTTCTGGTCAGTGCACTTTAAAATAGGGAGTGTGCATCAATATCAAAAATAACTTTTTATTTGAAAAAACTATCTCATACAGAATTTAACCGAAGTTGGTAACATTCGTAGATTATAATTTCACATATGGGTTTCTTACTGCATTGGAAGCTTGGATTTCTTGTAACGTAAGGTTTTCAGATCTAAATTTGATTTGATAATAATTTAGACAAAAACCTTTATAATTCTTTGACTTGCGATTTATATTTAGTTATTTTTCATGACTGTATATTACCTTGATAAATGGAATATTCTAAAGTGCATTCATATGAGTGTAATATGCAGCACTGATCTGACATTACCTTATTTTTTAATTTGATCTTATGCAACGTCATTTTATGACACTGTAAGCCACCCAGTGTTGCTTGATAGTAAAATAAGTGACATATAAATTTGATAAACAAATAAGTAAAATGCTTGTAAATCTCTATTTTTGCCGTTTTTCTTACTTTCCTGTAAGAAAAGCATATTATATAGAAAGTCGCAAAAAATGGCAACTAAAATGAGGTGGAATAGCTCCTCTATCTGAAAAGCCTATAGCAACGAAGACTGTTTTGCTTGGATAGCAAGTAAGAGGAGATACTGTATATTAAATCATATTGGCATAAATTTCTCATACATGCAATGTTAAGAATTTGAGGTAATCCATTTCAAAATAAAATGTAAGGAACTTTAAAACTGATTGAAATACTCCTATGCTTTGTACTGTAAGCACTTACGGTTACCCAGCTTGGATAATTTTAAAAGGGTATGGTTTAGATCAGGGGTGTCAAACTTACATCGTCATGGTGGCGTCATGTGACATATTGGGACTTTTCCCTCCTTTGCTGAACTGGATATGGGCATGGCCAGCGTGTGAAGCATCTGGCTCATGGGCAGGGAATTTGACAGCTCTAGTTTAGATAATCATTGCTCCTAATATGCATGAGTACTTATTATATTACCTCCTGAATCATAAGCAATATGGTAAAACCATGTTTATTTGGTAAGAAGTAGCACAATTTCATTTCAGTACCTCAGGTGGATAAATATTACTTAAAAACACGAGGCTACCACCCAAAATAAAGTACTTTCATTTGACATACAAGCGCTTTTCCTGTGGCACGTACCCTAGGGCATACATAGTGTATCTTATGCTCTCATTTGCTCAACTCAAAAGAATTAAAACCTTATTGAACAAAAATTGTATGCATTGAAAATATGGAGTGCAAGTTGCCTTTTAGAGATAGAAAATTCTGTGCTTAAGTTACTCAGAGTTGAATTTATTTATTGGGGCCATTTTCTTCCCGTTTTAATATTGCCTGTCTCCTTTCCCTCTCCCCTCATAGGTGTCTCCCATTTCTAGCTTTATGTCCTACCAGCCTTATAAGGAATTTTTACATTAGCCCTCTGCTCTCCTTAGTAGGAAGCAAGTCATCTACCATTTCATCAGAGGCAGTATGCTGTATTTACTGATCATTGGGAATCAATACTAAAAGAGAGTCAGCATCATCTTTTCCAGATTTGTGAGGTTCCCATAACACATAAAAGTTAGATTGGATGGGCCTAAGGCCTCGTTTACCAAGACACTATCACCCTTGAAAAATTATACCAAGGTCGAGGCAAAACTTGGTACAGTTATCAACTGAGCAGTATCCACAGCAGTAACTTATTTGGGATCAAGGACAAGTGAACTGAGCCACACATCAAATCTGTATTGTTTCTTTCATCTTTAATATCTTTTCACTGCCATTTATTGTTCCAGATGAAACACTATCTCACATACCTGCAAAATAAAAAAATGGCAATCACCTGCAAACAAACATACAAACACACACAGTATAATTGGAGGCTCCCAGGATTCATATTTAGTTATGAGTTTCGTTATGAAAAAGAGCTAAGTTATGTGCAAAAATTAGTAAAAAGCTAAGATACTCTTGCCCAACCTAATGCACCATGAAATGTTGGGTTAAACCAGACATTTCTAGAAACGAAGTTGAAGGTTGGATTTCAAGAGTATACAAATGTTCATATATAATTTTCTACTACTACATTGCATTTTCCTTTTGCTATCCACTGCTCAACTTGGCAGTAAGAAAGGTAACTGCAAAATGTACAACTCCCTTTTATTGAGTTGGCAGCAAGGCAGTGCTTCAATCAAGAACAAATGTTCACATCAGATTAGGAAATTAGCACTGTAGCACTAAATGAGTTTACTGAAATCATTTGAAACAAATGAGGGCAGGCCTCGACTGGATTTTGTATTCCAACTTTAAACAATTCATAACAATGGTTCTCCATCTCCCCCATGTGGCCACACATTGTAAGATCTCAGCAGATCTATAATCTGTTTTAAGCAATTTGAATCTCCAGCTTTCTGCCAAAGCTTCTTGAAATTCTTTTCATTTGCAACCACAAACTGGGGAGTGGGACCATTTCATTCAGTTTCTCATTTTACAACAATTTATTGGGGAAAGTGGCAGGGTTTACTTTAGACAGTGATAGTAGCAGAATTTGTTTTCTTCTCGCTTTTTGCAGTTATCACAAATAAACCAAGAGAAACCAAGCTATTTCATAGAGGTAATCCTCAACTGATAACCGATTGTTTAAGGACTGTTCAGTTACAAGTTGGTGCTGAAGAGAGACTTATACCTATCTTTGCACTTTGACCCGGTTTCAGTGTCAATGCAGTCACATGATTAAAATTTGGGTGTTCAGCAACCAGGCATGCATTTGCAAACCTTCCGTGTTGCGGGATCACATGAGAACACCCTTTGTGACCTACCCAGGGGGTTTCCAAGAAGCAAAGCCAATGGGGGAAGCTGGATTTACTTGTCAACTTGTGTGATTTGCTTAACGACCACAGCCAAAAAGATACAATTGAATGCCGAGTCACATGACTTAGGGATGGACATTCTGTTGTGGTCATGAGTTGAGGACTACCTTTTGTGGTGGTTGCCGAGTAAAGACCTCAACTTATAACCATTTGTTTAGTAACCATTTTAAGTTACAATGGCACTGAAAAAGAAAAAAAAATCTTACGACCAGGTCCTGGCACTTATGACGGTCCCTGGCGGTCCCCAGGGTCATGTGATCAAAATTTGGATGCTTGGCACAACATAACCTGTAAAGCATTCCTGGCTTCCTCTTGAGTTGCCATGAGGAGGAGGGTGGGGGAGGGAGACCTGATGGATGCAACAGTTGGAGAAGCCCAGGATGGGGATTGCCGTTGAAGATCTTCCCAGATGTCTTTTGACAAGCAAAGTCAATTGGGTGGGGGGGAGGAGGGGGAGCCAGATTTGCATTAGCAACCAGGGGACTCCTTTAATATCTGCAGTGATTTGCTTAATAGCTGTGGCAGAAAAGGTTATAAAATCGGGTATAACTCACTTTACAACCACCTTGCTCAACAATGAAAATTCCACTCTGAGTTGTGGTTGTAAGCGCAAGACAAAAATTGAGTGACTGTTCAAAGTTTACAACGGCGCTGAAAAAATGTTTTTCACACTTACGACTGTTGCAGCATCCCCATTTGTCATGTGGTCAAAATTCAGACGCTTGACCACTGGCTCACATTTATGACAGTGGCAGCATCCTGGGATCACACGCTGCCACCTTCTGACAAGCAAAGTCAACGGAGGAGCCAGATCCACTTAAAACCGTGTTACTAATTTAACAATGGCAAGGATTCACTTAGTAAAATGTGGCAAGAAAAGTCGTAAAAAGGGGGAGAACTCACTTAACAAATTTCTTACTTAGCATCACAAATTTCGGCCTCAATTGGGGTCGTCGGATGAGAACTACCTGTCTCCTCTCTATATTTGCAGCTTTGTTTTCTTTTGAAAAAAAAAAAAAAGCTCTTCACTGATCAGGCAAACGTCCTGATGTGCTGCTTCTACTTATTTTTAAACCTTGAAGTGGGTTAATTTAGGGTCCCCAACTCCCGGTATATGGACTAGCACCAGTCCATGGTATGCCAGAAACCGGGTCGCACAAACAAACAAAGCCCCATCCACGGGATGCAGGCAGCATGTGAAACGAGGCCCCCCTCTGGTCCATGGAAAAACCTCTCTCCAGGGAACTGGTCCCTGATGCCCAAAGATTGGAGGCTGCTGGATTAACTTTTAAAGCACTTTACCAACAAGGAGGATTAGCCCACTGAGACATACAGGCTTGGCAAATTGCAGTGCTGGATTTTGGAAACCCAGTTGAATTTCAAAAATTCAGTAACTATATTTAGGAAACGTTCCTAAGATGAGAGTAATTCACAAAAACCAGGATGATCTATCATGTCTGCCACCAATCTTATGAATTGTTGGCAGCCATAACTGCACTAGACCAGCTTTTATAAAACTAGTAAAATAAATGACTTGTTCTTTCTTAATATATGGATCTAATAATTACTGTGATAAAAAATGGCTCTAATTTTAACTTATAAAGAAGATTTTCATCAGATGGCGGGCGCATTTGTCTAGTTGCAAAGTGCAGATAGACTGTATGGATCAGTGGTTGCCAACCAGCGGGGCCGGGGACCACTGGTGGTCCGTGAGAAAATTTTGATGGTCCACAGAGAAATGTCACCCCCAAAGCAATTAATCCAGGCTGTGCGGGAACACAAGGCTGCGCTACCCACATGGCCCGTGGGAACACAAGGCTTGCTTCACTTGCATTGCAAACAACACAAGGTAGTGAGGGGAGGGGGGAAAGGGGGGAACTTGCCCCATGTTCCCCACGCACCTCGTCTGGCCACTGGGCTGCTTTTTTCTGCTTCTTTCTTCTTCTTTTGGCTGCACGCAAGGAAAGCAGCAAATGTCTTTCTTTTTCTTCCCCAAACTCTGCCAGAAATGAGTCTTTGGTACCTTGCAAGGCATCCTGCTTTAAGAGGCTGCTCCAGCAAAGACTCATTTCTGGCAGAGTTTGGGGGACAGAAAGAAAGACTTCTGCTGCTTTCCTTGCATGAAGCCAAAAGTCTCTCTCTCCCCCTGAGAATGGAACTGGAGACAGTATCCTGCAATCCCAAATAAAGAATGATCGATCGGAAGGAAAAAAAAACAGGGTGGGGAATTTTTGTGCAGACTTTTGGGGGGATTTTCCCAGGGTCTCTGGTCTGCGGTATTTAAAATTATGCGTTTGAGGTCCAAAAGATTGGCAACCCCTGGTATGGATCATTCTTTCACGTTCAACATCCACTATAAGCGTGACCAGCTATTTACAAACTTTCATGATTCTGATTCTGCTACGCAATAATTAAGAAAAACATTTTTCTTTTTACAACCCTGTAAACCCTTGCTTTGGGATGGAGTTGGGGCAATTGAATGGAACTGAGTGTTTACCAGCTGGATGCCCTTCCTGATGCCTACATGTAGCTCGTAGCAGATATTTTTTTCTTTTTTTCTTTGCACCATGATAGAGAAACATCTGTCACTGCCTAGGATTGAACTTCTCAACCTTCTGAGTGGAAGGCGAGTGTCTTCAGAAAAACAATAATTTTAAAAATTAATTCTGCAATAACAGGTTATTAAGAAATGTTTCAGTTTTCTCAATTAATTTTACCCACTGCTTTTATCATCTAGATTATTACAGGTAAGGTGCTATTTGACAGGATGAAATTAATTTTCATAAGTTTGGCAAGCAATGATATTCTACATTGTTAAACTTACACAATAAAATACAGTTTAAGCATCAGATATTTCCAAATTAATACCCATCTATATCTTTATTTCATCTCATCCCCAATTTTTCAGAATTATTCATTCAAATGAATGAATAAAACAGTTATCTACGCTTACCATAACACTATATACACATTGTTCAGAGCAGTAAATAAGTCTATATATGCCTAGTTCTATATAAAAAGTGGTAGAAGATGGTATTTACGGCTATCTGAATTGTTAAGATTTTTGGTTTAAATATAAGAATGAAACCTGTCACAAGCCCCTGTCTCAACACTTTTCCTAAGTATTTTAAATTTATGATATAGATTCACATATTGCAATATTTGATATATGTACAGAATTGTGATTTTGAAACCCAGCTTTTGATGGGAATAATGTTTCCAAAGTACAAATATTATACAAGCAACACATACACTTGCTATGAATAAAAAAACAATTCTTTAATCTCTAAAATAAGAAAGAGGATGCCTGGCTATTTAAAAAAGAGAAAATAGGGAAAAGGTTAATTGTACCTCCCAAATTTACCTTGCCCCATTTGTACTTAGTCTGGACCAAAATATTAATCACTTTAATGAAGTAACAGACTACTTGTTCACCCTTGCATTTGCCAAAATTATCAACTTAGCAACTGCAAAATAATTCAATATATAATAGAAATAAAGTTCTAAAGTCAAAAGTTCATACAGGCAATCATACTCTCCAAAACTTTACAATGTAGACTGTGAAAGCTCACTAGGCATATCACAGACCAAATCCCAAATAGTGCACAAGATGCTGGAGAATGAGAATGCCAAAACAGAGAACTTAAATGCCAAGAAACAAATTAAAGTTAATGTACACATAACCACCAAAAGTCAGAAGATAATATTTGAAGGATTATTCACAGGAAAACTGTCATGAGAAAGTGTCTCTGTGTATATATTTATCATAGATTTACACACAATATTATTTAAATCCTATCACTCCTTTTTTCTTGTAAAGATAAACTATATTTTGAGGGAAAGAACAGAGGCTCACTTCAGAATTTACTGGAAATGAGATGCAACCTCAGAACAATTAACCCCATTAAGTCAATACAAAGTCATGAATGTAAACAGTTTTAAAAATAATTGCTTGAATTGGGCAAAAGTGGTGGAGAATAATTTATGCCCAAAGAAAACAGCAGAAGGGGTTTGCCAGGAATGATAATCAATGGAAATAAATCATTATAGGAAAAAACGTCCTTCTGGTCTATTTTGAACCTTACCATAATAGTTCAGCTGGAAAAGTAGAAACACAAAGATAAAATTCTTTTGTTTTTTAAAAAATCAATGGACTAAAAGGGAATGTGTGCACACACACATTAACACAGATATATGCCAGTGAACATATATAAGGTAGCAATATTCATATATTTCAATCTCATAAATAACGCAGGTGGAAATAGAGGCTACCCCAAAAGGTAAAAATGCCAGGCAATCTCACTCAATCAAAAAGGGATGCAAATTCACATGATCTGCCACTATATAAAATAGTAGGATACCCCAATTTTCATACCCATTTCCTGCCAACTCGCTTCATTTAAGATTAAGTGATAATAGGAAAGACTATGCAGGACCTAGAAATCAATTACCTAGAAAGGACACGGTCTTCCTGTTCATTATGAAGATTGTAGATTAAACAAGCTACTGAGCAAAGGACCTCTTAAAGTGACAGTTAAAGTCTTATGAAATGCTGCTTCATTTGAAGCAGAGCATTTGTTAGCTGGTTTTAAATAGGAAAGGTGTTTTTTAAAGGTGGGGTACATCTAACGTAGATATCGGCAGTTCTCAATTTTTACATGCACAGAGAAAGAATTAACCTAATTTTAGCAGAATGGATTAATTTATTTCTTTTCTAAAGAAAACATGCAACCAAATCAACTTATGTAGAATTCCCTCCTACATTCTAGAAATTTATCAGGGGAAAGACAATAGAAGTCTTAGAGAACAGATGTCTCTAAAACACATCACCTAATATCTAAGCTTCAGGACGGTTACAAAGGTAAGAAGTAAGAGAGACATTACCAAGAATAAAATAAGCCTCAGGGAAGGTTCACCTACAAACACCACTTCCACTCGATAGTCAAAATGCAGCTTCTGGGTTCTCTCAATTTATTTCTGTCGGTTAGAATGCCTTAAAGAACAAAAATTAAGAGCCTCCATCACCACATCAAATGATTTCTTATTAACATTTTAACATAAAAAACTTGGGGTACACATAGGTTCAAACACATTACAGTTTCCAGAAAAATAAATGCCAGGAACTGAAAGAGTGAAATTTTAGGGAGGCACCACTATTTGCACCAGAGCCCCCTCCTTCTTGTGTTTCTGAAGTTGATTATGCGTACTACTAACAGAAAAAACTTTACCAAACAGACCACCAGTTGCTCCAAAGCCAACATCTGCTGAAATACAAGGTAGTTATGAATGGCAAAATGGATGACTTAAGAAACTGCACACAAACCCTATTCATTCCAGCAGGGGCAAGATGAATACAACAATGTAACACCCCAATTCTAAGCAAGGATAGTCAGTCTGTCCATTACACCCATTCCACGTCTCATAGATAACAAGCCTCGTGTTATCATGAATTAAAGAGTTTTCTTCTTAAGGTCTATCTCCTCTGGCTGTTCCTGTGTTGCAGGACTCCTTTCTGCTTCTAGGCAGAAGGGAAGGATGGGCTCAAGATGGATTCTCAGCAAATGCCAAGCGCCTTGATGGGTCCCGAGAGAACCCCACATCCCACCCACCCCCAAGAGTGTAAGAGATTACACAATGAAAACTACTCTAAAGGACTGAGCAAATGCCAAATAGTAATGATGTCCCTTCTAAATCCTTTAGCCAATAGTTGGTTCTCAATCAGCTAAACCTGTACAGTGCAGACCAGGAGGATTTCTTTTAGTCAGTGAAACTGTAATATCGTAGCAGGCCAGCAAAAGGGTTCACTTTTGAGCCACGAGCAATCCAGAGAGACAGCACAGCAGTGTGCTCTAGAGGTCCTGGCTGAAACAGCTAGGGCCATCAGGGCCGGCGGTTTCCTCTCGTGTGTACAGTTGTTTCTGGTATCGTGCTGTTACAGGAATGCCTCCTGGTATGCTGGGGAATGAGACAGGGAAGGAACAATATTAGCTCAATCTTTCAATCTATAAAATGTATTATATCTGCCTCCTGGAAGCTGTGCTTAAATCAAGAACAAAAGGATCTTGAAAAATCTCACAAGATTCCAGAAGGAGCCACTTCAAAAGAGCACATGCACTTTCATGTTAAAAAATCGTTCTATATATTGTAAGTGGGACTTTGTGATAAAATGAGCATAGATATACCTGAGAAGAAATATTGTGAACTTTTGACAGAAAGGCTCTTCAGCACAACTAAAGCTATAATCAGAAACTTTAACTTTGCATATAACAGCTTGATAATCAGCCGGCAGGCTGATTGGTGCATTACCAGCACTTAGCAATCACTTAGTTTATGAAATACATTATATTGTGAAAGAAGTTGTTTTAATCAGTTTAGCTGAAACCAACTTCCAATATATCATGGAATTAACTCAGTAAATTAATAATTTGGGTAATCCTTCAAAAAGAGATAATCAGAAAAAGCAATAGGATATTTCTCCTGAGCAGCATTTTCTATGGCAGGATGAACAACCTTTGCGTACTTACTCCGTCCTAAAACTTTTTTTTGACATAAGAGCTTAATAATTAATATTATTTGTTTGGTTCTATACAAAGTATTCTAAAAAAAATCTCCGACCAAATAACTCTCCCATTGGCTGATACAATTAGAACATCAAAACTATTCAATTGATTGGTTCTGAGACAACTTGCTTGAGATGAAAATGGACTCACTCAGGGAAACTGAAGATATTTATTAGGTACAGATTTGTGCAGTGTGCTTCTACCACACACGCCTGAGTCTTTAGCAATAGCAGTTTCTCTACTTTATAGATAAGTCCTTGACTTACAGTGGCAATTGGGACCAAAAATTCAGGCACTAAGCAATGCAGGGTGACATCATGTGACTCATTGCTCAGTAACAGCAATTCCTGCAGTCCCTGTTGCTATTGTTGTGAACACCTCTTCAAAATTTTCTGCTGGCTTCCAACAACCAAGGTGGGGAATCCAGCAGGAAGCTGCAAGTCCCAAGCAGTTCGTAAGCAGGCTAGCAGGCAAATAAATGGCTGCTGCCCGGTGAGAGAGGGAGTGAGGGGTTCATGGGTGGCTGGGGAGTATGAGGCTCAGAGGGGCTGCCTAAGGTTTCATGAATGGTGGGGACAAAAGGGCGCAAGTGCAACAGGGCTTGGGGGTGGCTGCTAGTGGATGGGAGGGGTGTACAGTTGTCCAGCAAGACAGTGCAAGTGTGAAGCTTGGGAAGGCTGCTCAAGTAGCAGAGTAGGAGCGATGTGAATGCAATGGGACTTGGGATAGCCCCACGGGCAGGGTGAGAATGTGCGTGATTGGCCAGCTATAGTAAATATAGTAAGACAGTAAGCAACACTCGAGCATTCCAAAGGCAGAGAGGAATGGCTAGAAGGCAAGCAAAAGCCAAAGATGTGAACCTAGGTAATCTTATCTCCTTCGAACCAGAAAGCACGGTCCTAGTCCCCATGACTTCTTCCCCTTTCACCTGGCGGAGTTGCCAGTCTCAGGATTGTTGAGCGTGGACTACGCTATCTCTACTCCGTCAAATGGCTAGAATATTAGTATCGCCATTCTCGTGCTTAAATTTGTTCCAGAGCATTGGGAGCAGATTTGGGGCAGGCACGAAGGATGGTGTGACAACAGAAATTCAATTCAGAGAATAAAGAAGTATCTGCTTAATGCTGAACGTACTGGTATGCCCTCACTGTGCTTATTGCCCTTGTACATATTTTGGCAATTTGCAGATACATAAATCAGCAAACATAAACACCCCCCCTCCCCCCGATTTTTAAAAGAAAAACCACTCTATCAGCACAATGAAAAA
This sequence comes from Pseudonaja textilis, assembly GCF_049901715.1. Lineage (NCBI taxonomy): Eukaryota > Metazoa > Chordata > Lepidosauria > Squamata > Elapidae > Pseudonaja > Pseudonaja textilis. The sequence goes on from NC_141991.1 coordinate 65,895,048, forward strand.
AACAATTTATACCAGAAAATATTGAAATCTGAAAGAATAATGAGGCAAATGTAACCTGTCCATTAAGAATTTTTTTTTTTTTACTGCTTCATAATTTGCTTTTCTGTGAGGTTTGGCATAGGTGGGCTGAGGCAGAGTGAATATCAAAGGATAAAGTAAATAGCAAAGTCCCTAAATTTCCATTTTCAGCATCATATGGTTGCTTGTCATGAGGAAAATTTTTTAAGGAATATTAAACTATATGGCCTTCTAGAAGGAAAGCATATTAATTCAATTCAATAAAGGGATGCAAAACCTTTATTACCACCAAGCATTATATATCACTAAACATTAACACAATCCAGTGGTCAATCTGTAAAATTACATCAGTTATTTTGAATTAAAAAATAAATAAGATAAAGCACTTACTGATTCTTGTGTTTGAAGCCACTGATATGAGCCTGATACTGCTCTATAGAATTCAGTACTATATTACAGTCATTGCAGGGATACCCCTTTGCAGCTGAAAATATCACAAAATTTGAGCATCAAATTAACTGAATTAAAGAGCCACGTCGATATAATTAACAGGAAAGAAGCAATGACTCTATGTACTGTGATGCTAGGAATTCTAAGCACTGTCATAGTCATTGTCAGTTTAATTTATACAACACAGCATATTTATGGTCATATATCCAACTTTCCTATTTTTTAATTATACATCTGCAGGAAGTTCAAAACTTAATTGGAACATTACTGTTTTCAGGATTTAAATGTATGCTTTCAAACAAAGCAATTGTTATACATGGGTGTGTTCAATCTGGAAAAAGGCATCTTGAGAGGAGATTAGCATTACTGCCTTTCAAAGAGCTGCTCCAATAAAGCTCTGAGCCCACCATGATTGCAATGGTATTTAAAAAAATTAATAATGGTAGTTCTGATCACTGATCTCCTAAAGCATAAATTCATTATGAAAACTGTAGAACTCCTGCCACAGATATATTTTTTTTCCTTTGCATTACTCTCATTCTCAGATCCTTAAACTATACCAGAAGGAAAGTGAACATTTGTTGTTGTTAAAAAACTATTAAATGGAATGTGACACAAACACACACTGTTCCAATTGCAGTCTTATGTTTTGAAATTCATCTGTTTCTGGTTAATTATGTTAGAAATATTTTCCTTAGTAAGAATTGCAAGCAACATATTCAAATGAATATTTTGCCATGAATGTTTGAAAAAGGCAAAAAAAAAAGACACATCTGTCAGATCCTCTGGGAATTATAATAATTTTAAAGGCAAGAAATATGTAAAGATCCTCTTCCCATTCCAGAGGAAAAGAATGAAAAAATGTTGATTCTTAAAGCAGCTACTGAAATCAAAATGTGCTATGTTTGTGAACGATTCCTTATAATTAACAGGACCAGCCATTTTAAAAATCAACAGGATGGAAGATGCAGATTGGACAATCACTTAAAATTCTCATTATGGGATTTTTAAATAATGCTCTCTAGGTTGCTATTTCCCCTGCTATGAACCTCAATAACATCAAATTACGAATCTATCTAATCTAATATTTTTCATCCATCCTTCCATCCAGGATTGCTGTTGCCAAGCAATGCGGTCATATGCCATCTTGCACATCTATGCACATCACTCAGTGACAGAAATTCCAACCTCATACTGCCTTCATAACTCGAGTGCTATCTATTATACTTAAAGTGTAAAGAGGAATACATGAAGATAAATATTTTGGAAGAAGATGTTTGTGGTATTACTGGCGCTCACAAGATTGAGTAGTTGTAAGTCAAGAACTACCTGTAAAAACAAACACTTAATGGATAGTTAGCACAATAATTCCATCACAGATCTTGCAAAGCAAGTAGGAAGTTGCAGGAATACATATAAATGAATCAGAATCTTCAACTTGAAGTAAGGTGAACCGCACGTACAGTGGTACAAAACTGGGCAACCTGGAAGGATATATTTGGATTCTTATCAAATGAGGGGCAGCAAATGGAAGTTAAGCTCTCTGCCTGGAAATATTTCAGGATGGGGTAGATGAGAATCATTATAGAATTTCTGTAAAGGGAGGAACATATGGAGCATATGGCTGAAGGGAGTAGTGTGTCTAAGGTATGTTCCTATGAAACGTCAATATTATAATAGACAGGTAATAGGAGGATACAGCAATTTTTTTTGGGAAGATTCCAAATTAAATTAAATTAAATGCTAGGCTTGGATTAGATCGAAGCACCATTCACAAATCTATTGCTTTATTTGCCATAGTTATTTTTAAACATTTCTTTAAAATATATACTTTTACCACTTTGATATTATTTTGAGAGTTCTATCTTTCTGGTCCACATACGATGATGATGATGATTATTATTATTACTTACTTGTTTTATTTTACTTACTTCATGAATCATTTTGCTTAATTCTGAATTCTAGTTTACCTCTGAACTACCAAAATGTTATCCTTACTTTGACATGCTTTCTACTTACAGTAATGGTATGGATCATTTGTGCCATTGTCAACATTTAAATTTCCCACTTTTTAATAATTTATTTTGGATACATTGCATATACATCTCTCTTCATTTTCTTTCTAACCAAAACCTTCCACACTAGATTGTAGCACTATAAAAAATGAAGCCATATTTTTGCAGCTCATGAAAAATAAGAATTAGATGTAGAAATTCCCACACTCACCATTGCCTCTCTTAGAACTGGCCTCAGCCCTCTTGTTCTCCTTTTAGAGTCCAAGAGTTAGATTTTGGAGAGTTTTAAAGGCATTTGTGAGAAACTGAGAGGTTTTTTTCCCCAAGCCCAGAATTCCCAGGATGACTCTTCTAATTCTCTCCTCATCTAGAAGGAGCAGTTCCAATCTAATCCCTCTGCACGTGAATATACCCACTGTGCAAAGTAGAAGAGTGTATTTTGTTTCCAATTGCATAAAACAGGTAGTCCTCGACTTACAACAGTTCATTTAGTGATCATTCAAAGTTACAATGGCACCGGAAGAAAAAGACTTAACGATTGTTTTTCAAACATACGACCATTCTAGCATCCCTATGATCACATGATCAAATTTCACACTCTTGGCAACTGATTCAGTGATTCACTTAATTGTGGCAAGGAGGGTCATAAAATGGAGCAATATTCACTCAACAAATGTCTTGCTTAGCAACAGAAATTTGGGGTTCCTAAGTCGAGGACTACCTGTACAAAAGTGAAGCAGCCAATATCATGTAAGACATTAAAAACAAAACCAAAAGGTTATTTTGGCATTACGAACATGTACAACTGATTCTGTTCTTTATTCTGAAAGCCTACTACAAAACACTCACCGTTGGAAACAGCTGGCTCCTCGGGAGTTCTCCCATAGTGTGCCATTAGCCTAAGCTTGGTTTGCTGCTTTTTGTGTTTCTTGCCGACATAGTGTTGTTTTGCCATCAGTGGATTATTGAAGGTAGCATGGCAGAGATTGCAGAATTTGTCTGGGTCAGAAGTGTTTTGATTCTCTTCATTAGAGGATGCAGTAGTGGGAAGAAGATTAGTAGGCTCTTTCTGAATGGATAAAGCTGCTACAAATATAACCCAAAAGATTAGAAAAAACAAACAAACAAAAAATTAGAGGAAAGATAAAAGCATATTTTCACAAAACCAGAAGTATCCTCACAAGGCCAGAAATTTCATTTCTTAGTCTGCATAAAGGTTGAATGTTCTTAGCGCATGCATACACATATGGGTTACAAAATAAATAATCTAAAACAACAAAATGATCAAGGATATGTATTTTGTGTGCTTCTATCAGGCTTTTTACCATTACATCAGTCATCAAACTTGGGACATCAGTGTGTAAATTCTCAACTTAATATATATGTCCTTGAACCTTATTATGTAGAGGACAGGTACTGCTGTACAGCGTTTGTACTATAATGGATATAAACCCTAGACTATTCTGAAGAGAGATTTTTTTTTTTTCACAATGCCAGGAGAGAACTCCTCTTTACCTTCCCGATCATACCTTCTGTTTTAGGAGCCTGCTGCTTCAGTTTCAAATTCTTGGCATGAGTCTTGCCTAAGTAGTGAGAATTAGCCACAACAGGTGAAGAAAAGGTCATGTTACAGATGGGACAGCATTTGTTCCTGTCTTCACCGTTACTGCTCTGTTGCTTGTAAAAAGGAACACAGACATTTATTGGGATTGAAGGGACAAAAGGAAAGCATACCAAAATGTCCCATGTTCAGAAACTGGAACTTAAACTGTTAGCACCACTCTTTATTAAATATTGTCCTCTTTATTTAAAGCGAGACAGTGAAGTTTGTACATAATTATTCAAGTAAGGCCTAATATGTTGTAAAATAGAAATAATTTACTAGCAGGATCTTATCATCAAACAAATGATGTAACAAGAGAGAGTTTGCGTTTAAAATAGGTTTATATGCTTCTGTAACAACATTAATTCACAACTGTCTCTGAATTGTAGTCTTCTAATAAGCTTCCTAAACTTATTTTAATCAAAGACTGGATTAAATGTTTTTGCAACAATGCCCAATGTCAAAAATTATCTCTGGAACATTGTACTATTGGCCAAGACTTGCTGCACTGAATGCACCTGACAGATTTTCTATTATAATAAATGTCTGATGTGCTTATTCTTCTTTGGAGTTCTGGTATTACCTGTTCTGTATCTAGCTTTATCTTCTTACTCTGACAGAATTCCTCTTCCCCATGGATAGCCATGTATCTCCGAACTTTGTTTGCATGCTTCTTACTCTGAAGGAAGATAACAGGGGACAAGAAGGACTAAGCACACCTGGGATCTTTTATACACACATCAGTAATTTCAACAGCTACCTCTAGTTTAAAGCACACCTGATAATGAGCAAGCTTCTGAGATTCAGAGATGAGCACTGCACTACAAACTTTGCAGTGGGTGTCAGTGAAGATGTGGCTATTTTCTTTGATCAGCTGATCCACTGTAAAAGGCAAGAATATCATTAAATATGTATACATACATGAATGTGAACATGTGTAAATAATTTAAAAACTACACATTCTTGCAGTCACTTAGCAATCTTCATGGGTTTTTCCAGAATAACACAGAACTCAAATATTCTTTGCTTTCTGACAAATATGAGTTAGATGTTCTGAAATGACAATTTTAATGCCTTAATCAGACAAAAAGCAAATATTTTTTCAGAAAAAGTATTATATTAATTACAGTTAACTCAACTAAACAAAAAGAGAGTCCTTGACCTTGGACTTGACTCCGGGTGATTTCATGTCCATAGAAATAGCTTGCCATTGCCTTCTCTTCCACAGAGAATCACAATTAAAGGCTCAATGTTTCTTTTAACTATTGATCCACATTCATTTTAAATATAACGCCAATGCTTTCATTAGTCTTTAGTTAAAAGAATAACCTAATCAATGGAATTTTTTTCTTTAAGAAACTATAATTCTAGCATTGTTTTTAGCTTATAAATCTTCAACATTTAACATTTCACATTGTGTCAAGAAGATAAAGATCCATTTTATTGGCTGTTTTAACAATATATGTAATGGCCAGTGTAATTATGTATCTATCCTACACCAAGTAACTGCTATGGTATGTATATATGGATTAAGAAGACTGAAAAAAAAATGTGAATAGAGAATCTCATCTATCATTGATCTGTAATTCTGTACAAACACATCCCATTTGACAAACTCCAGCAAATCACTACACTGACACAACACTTACAAATACTACTGTTAACAGCATCAGAGAGAGAGAGAGAGAGAGAGAAAATCTCACCTGAATTATATTTACTTAGCAATAATAGAACAAAGTAAGAATTACCCTCAGAGAACAGGAATTTGTGGCAATTTTATAAGGTTAAGAGATTTATTGTAGAATATGTCTTATAAATTAATGTCTGCTTTGTCATTTTTGTTTTTATAAAGATTATGAGAGCAACAGAACCATGGAACACATGATGCTCTTTTCTGATGCTGATCATATTTCTGCGCAAAAGTCTAATAGAAAAGATTCATACCTAATACTGGTAGTTGGGAACAGCCTTTCTAATCCTGTTGACAATGGTTACCAAACATTCAACAGCTTGTAATAACAATTAGTGAACATCCATCAATTGTATTCCAGTTTAGATTTGGACATTATCCTTACCTATTTGTAAACTTTAGAAGAGTCTGAAGCTCAACATAAGGAAGTAAGTACACATTATCAATTCAGACAGAAAATATAAACTATTTGGGGATGAGAGTTCTAAGGTTGCCATTACTACATATGCAAATAAATCCATGTTACATAAAACATACAGATTCTCTACTACTTGTCACAAGAGGTCCAGCTCTTCTTTAACTCAAACTCCATTTGCCTCCTTATTCTATCTTCACAAACTTTCTAATGTCCAAAACAACTGCAGGAATAAGGCCTGTCCTTATCAATTTTGTTTTGATTTAAGCTGAGGGTGAGAACTAGATAATATGTATTCATGGCTGGGATTCAGAGTAATTATTTATAGGTGGTCTTATCTTTCCTGAAGATGTCATTTTAAAAGATAGTGTTGAAGATCTCTTACTGACTGACTTATTGACAGAGAAGATAAATTGGACCTACTGAAATGTTCTGATAATTAAGACAAATTCTTAGGCTTAAAATTCCTTTTTATTTTGTAATCAGCACTCCAAATTTAAATTCTATCAAAAAGATCAATCCAATCATCATAAAATCTGTTCATTACTGATGTAGAACTGCTAAATTCTCACTTTAAATTGGATTCCAAAGGGGACCAGTATGTTTATCACATGAAAGATTAAAAGCAGAGACAACTTTTGGTATTCTAAAATTTTACAAAGTCTGCAAGTGTTTCTGTCCTTTCTTAGTAAAAAATGTATGCCAAAAGACCTTGATGACTTTGTGCAAGACTTCGTAGAAGCTTTACTGGAGCCTAGTTCCTAGGTGGAAGAAAGGAAAGTAATACCCTTCCAGGTATTGAATTACCATTTATCATGCTGAGTGGATTGCTAAGAGCCAATATTTCAGCTGTAATTAAAATATCTCATATTCTCAATCTTAATTTAGACAATGATGATTTTACTGATTTTATGCTATAACATTTTCCCAGCCCTATGTTTTGGAAAAAGAAATTAATTAGAACTGAAGACAACCTGCAATCTTTTATTTTCAAGGGCCTAAACTCACTATACTGATTAAATAACAAATGGTACTATGATAATATCGATAAGGAAAATGCAGAAAACCTACAGGCTTATGCAGGCACACATTAAAGGTATAGATATTTAGAATATATTTAGTACCAGAGGTGAAATTAACCAATTTGATTCTGTGCAAATTACAGAAGATAACTTAAAATGTAAGATTAAAAGGCCTATTTAAGAGATTATGCCCATATGATTCTAGTTCAACATTCAGAGGAGATGGGCATCATAAAAATTTAATAAATGTTGAACTAAAGTCACTACAAGTGACTTTGGGCAGCTTACAGATTATAAAATAAGTACAAAATAGTTAAAAGTTTAAAAGAATACAGAAGTAAGTTAAGAACTATACTGAACTTACCATATGGAATAAATACATTCTTGGGCAATATTTCTCTTAAAATATAAGACTGTCACAAAATATGATAAAAAATGCTCTTCCTGCTAGTGCTTATATTAAAAATGATAAGAAAATATCAATGATGAACTAACTCTAATTCTGAATAAAATAACTGCATAGTCCACTTACGGTCGCCTCTCCCCAGCAGTTTTCTGAGACTGCAGAAGGAACAGTATGCTTTTCCTATCTAATTAGCTAATGAAGAAAAGGATTGGGGTAACATGATAGCAGTCTTCCAATACTTGAGGGCCTATTACAGAGAACAAGGGGGGGGGGGAGGTCAATCTATTCTCCAAAGTACTTGAGGGCAGGACAAGAAGTAATTGCAGCTTATTGAAGAAAGATTCAACCTAGAATTTAGGAAAAATTTCCTATCAGCCAGAATTAGTCAGTGGAACAGCTTGCCTCCAGAAATTGTGAGTGGTTCATCACTGGAGGTTTTTAACAAAAGACTGGCAACCATTTGTCTGAAATGGAACCCCTGCTTTAGCAGGGGGTTGGACTAGAAGACCTCCAAGGTCCCTTCCAACTGTTACTATTTTAAGATACCAACAGGACAAAAATAATTGGCTAGGTGGCGCTTAGTATAATGTAAATAACATTTTAATAACTAAATAGGTAACCACATTTTGCCTTTCTTACTGCAAAGAAGCATGCCCATATAAATGTAAGAAGACATACATAGCTAAATATCCAACTAGCACAGTAAACAAAATAAAACGAATAGACTAGGAAAAAGTACCTTTCTAGTAACCAAAAGATGAACCCAAGAACCCCTTCCAGGTAGAAGGCAATTTTTAGACTTTTTCCTGACCTGTAGAAGAAAGCTGTTGTCTTTTCAATTGCACACACTGATTTCAGCCAACTATAGTTCCATTTTGAGTAAGTTTTAAGAAGTTTGCTACCCACAACAAAAATTAGAAAACCAAACTATATGTAAATAGTTAGCAAATACATTAAGACTGATTGTTTCTGTCCTCTTTTATAAGATAGAACTCTCAGGTCTATCTTTCAGTAACAAGAAAGGTGGTTCATAAATAAGTCCTACTACTTTCTTGATCATTGAAGATGGAACCAATAGGATATGGATGTACTATACATTGCTAAGGAGTCGGTAGAGTTTAAAGTATATTCTGTAGCAGCATTTACCCGAAGGCTCAAACTTGTCTATTTTATATTAAATGAATGTCTGCTTTGGCTACTGTCCTACAACTGGCAATCACCACTGGTAGCTGATGGAATGTGACTCTATAGGAATACACTATCATACTGTATCCAGTCGGTGCTTCATTGCTTTCTTCATCCTTAACTCCTTCTCTGGTTTTGAAGGTAAGTGAAGGCAAAAACTTCTCCCTCAATTTTCTTGTCAATTAAAGAGCTTGTCTCCATGAAGCAGATTTTAAAACCCACTTGTATCTGCACATGGGCTCCATGATGCAACTGCATTTTTTTCTCCAATTGTTCATCCGCATGGAAAATGATGGCATAATTTGAGGAACATTTTCTTTGGATCTTACCGTCTCTATCTTTGGAAGCATGTCTTGTTAGTGGACCTGAGAACTCCAGCAACTGTTTCCCTACCCTGCTTTTCGTTCACATAACGTTAAAGGCAAGATCTCTAGGCCGAAGGGGTAAAATTGTTCTTTAACACTTTCTTTCCACCTTCACAAGGGCTGAAAGATTTTTTTTCTGTTTTCTATTAGAATGGAATTAACAGATATTCCAAATAATCTTTTTTTAAAACTGATCAGTATTTAATTGAAGGGTAGGCTCCTGGTTGGTAATCTACCAGTTAATGCCCAAGAATCAGAAATGAACTCCCAAAGCCACTGAAAATAAGTACTGTTAGTCTCACCAAATGATGGTTCAGATGCTGGAGGGTCACTAATATTAGTATAATCCAATGCTCACCTAGATCACCTTGTATCTCATTTGTGGAGAATGAGAGAGGCTGCCAGAAGGTTGCTTTAGTTGAAGAGACCTGGCACTTGTCCACTGCTCATTTGCTAGCTGAAAGCTCCCCTGACTGGTCCAGGTGTGAGTGCCCAAGACGGCTCAAATCTAGATCTATAGTGATAAAATCATTTTTGCCCCAGCATTCTTTTACTTTAATTCTTAGTCTCCAAATGGCTTTTCTACTATAGCTGTTTTTTGATATGCCCATCTACTGTACTTGCCACTGCAGTGCTAGTACCAAATGTTTATGATTTGTGAAGCTTCAGCTATGACTTGAATTCTTTCCTTTTTTTCAATCCTCAAAGTAACACTGAGAGAAAAGCCATTGCTTCTTCTAACCAACAAAACTAAAGACTGAAATGAAGGATTTTCATCCATAACATCGGAAGAAGTCTTAAGCCTTCTAGAAGAGGTGGAGTTAAATCTTCCCAATCAGGCTCCATCTTTTCTAACCAAGAAAAACGTATTTAAAATATATCAGTAGCATTCCATGCATCATTTAGAAATGAAAAAATTTCTAGGCTGAAAATTGACAACTCTAATAAAGTTAAAGATTCTGATGAAAACTGAGAAAACAAGCATTAGGTACAATTAACTTTTAATTTTGTGCATTTACTGCAGTTTAACTATTATCATCCTACAAATTTCTTTTATTCTATTTCATTATTTTTCCCACTTAAGTTCCTGATAACATGGTTCTTGCTGTGACCAGCATATTTAATTACAATCATCCACCCATTTTTGATCTGGTACTAACTCTACACTTACTTTTTGAGTTTGGTTCTAATATGTGATGAAAGATTAAATGAAAGACTTGGCCCTGAAAAGGTTGCCATTCCAAATCTATATATTATCTAAATCCAATCCATGGTATTCTAGAATAGGCAACATACCCATAGAATTGTCAGCCAAGGGTTAAAAATCTGTAGCTATTACATGTGCTTAACTATTATTGGATGTGCCCTCACTATTGATTCATCTATGATGTAAAAAGATTTCCCAGTAAGATATTAGCATCCTTCTATAAGCCTGCAAGGAAATCTAGAACATTGTCAGGAAAAATTGCCCATCTGGAACAATAATATTTCTTTACAAAGTAAGCAATCTCAGAAATCACCTTTTCAATGTAACTCTTTCATTTTCTAATATATGACCTGTAAATATATCTATCGTACTTCCCATTTCTTTAGCAAGCCCTTCCTCAACCTTTCCAGACATTAGGGGACAAGACACATCATGTGACACATCTCCCCACTACCTGTTGTAATTGGATATATTTAATGAGCAACAGTTTGGGAAAAGCTCTTTGGGGATTTCACTCTGGGAGTTCTGCATATAAAGGTAGGCAATATATCAAGTAGGATAAAATCCAGTGCCAGGAGTTATTCACTGGCAAAAGTCAACAAGCCACACAAAATTAACTCACTGCCCTCTTACTGATTTAGAAACGATTCTAAACACACAAATGCAGTTTTTAACCCCTTGTGTTTGGACTATTAATTCTTATTAGAATCAACACCATGGCTATTATTCGCTGGAGATGATGAAGTTTCACAGGTTCACTCTTCTGGAAGATTACAGCTGGAGGGACGACTTGATAAACCCACGGGGAAAGAACTCTCCCCCCCATCACACAACTAAATTCCCCGGGACACTAGTTCTAAAGTTGTCGACCAAAAGGCGAGCCCCGTTTTCCTTAGAGCACAAAGAAAACGGCGAACTCTCACACCATCAATTTATTAGCAAGTAACGGGTTTAGCGCGTGTTTTCGCAAGCGTGGACTCCAAACCGTCCAGATCCCCGACTTTCTTGTCACGGCCGATTTTCCTTTTCAATCTCAAAGCGCCCTCCAACTTTGTGTCTGTCGCGGCAACGCATTCAAACGGAAAAAGTCCCCGCTGGGCAAGAGCTGGAAAATGTCGAAGCCCCTTCGGGACAAGGCAGAAAGCGATCCACGAGCGGCGTTTGGAGCGGCGCTCGTTCTGCCACGTGAGAAGCGCGGGGTGGGGGTGAAGGATCAGCCACCGGTCTCAATCCTTGAAGCCCCGCCTGAGAGCTGCGGGGAGAAGGGTAAATGGCCAACACTGACGCAACACTGCACGCTTATAGGAACAAGGTAAGACGATAAGGTACAAAATCGCCGGTCCTTCACACAAGCAAGGCAGAAACACCTCAGCCTCACCTGCCTCTTTTCCCACCGGCAAGGCTGAAGCGTCCCCGTTGCTACCCGCTTCGTCCGCCATCTTCTTCCAGCGTCGCCGCCCCCGAAGGATAGGTCTTATCCCATAACTCCGAAATATCGCGAGAGGTCCCCGAACCAGTAACGCGAGAGCCCACTTCATCGGCACGTCGAAAAGTGGGAGGGCTCTGTTCTCGCGATGCTTCATTTCAAAGCCGAGTGGAAATGAACACGTGATTAAAGCTGAGTCTACAAGTGCCCGGAGATGGGCGGGCGTTCGGCGGTAATGAAAGTTTTGATTGTCGTTAACTCGGCTGTTTTGAAATTCTTCAGAAACGTCAGTTTCGCGCCATGCATGAAAGGACAACATAATGCATTTGAGCTGTATGTCTCAAACGTGCAATCTCACATCCGTCGGAATCCTTGTGGGAATTGTGCCGACTACCTGAAACCCTTGCGGGAGTGGGGGGGGAAAAAACCGATATAACCCCGTGTCCTATTTTAAAATGACGGGAGGCGAGGAATAAATGCTGTGTTAAATGAGGATAAAGAATAATGCCGAGTTGCATTCAATGCTTGGACAGAATCCTACAAGGCTTTCAGAACGGGGAGGTAAGCAAGGAGAAAAAAACTGAGGAAAGAAGCCGCTCAGCCGTGTCGCGTCTACAGCACCATAAACTCGTAACACTTGACTGCGGAAAAGATTCACCAAAGGAGAAGAAACTCAAACTGCCTGTGGCAGGCCCATGATTGGAGCCAGGCTCGAAGGAGACGGTCCTTCTCCCCTCCTCCCCAAAGGAGGCGGCGACCCGAGTTCCCGCGCACCCGTGGTGCACGTGACCCTCACGTGACCCTCCCCCCCCCGCAGCGCGCGAGTGCCCTTCATCTTCGCTACGGGACTTGAAGCTCCCGGAGCCAGCATGAATGTGGGCAAAAGGCCCGCTGCTGTTGGCTGTGTTTGAATCTGCCGGCGAGAAGAAGCAAGAGTCCAGGACTTATCGTCGTCTGCTGGCAGAGTTGGATAGGGAGGGAAGGAGGGTAGTGACATAGACCCGTTGTGGGGAAGGACTGGGCCGGTTGAATACAGTAATCCCGACCCGCCAAATTCCCTTGACAAATCTGCCTTTCGGATCTGTGGTGTGAAAGCTTCCCTCCATTTCGGGATCTTCTCCCGGGACTGAGTTGTCCCTCCAGAGTGAATCCTGTGAGCCTGCCTTTTTTTTCCTTATTTTTGGGGGGGTGGGTGGGGGGGAATTGCGCTCTTTCTAGTTCACTTTTTCCACCCAAAGCAGGTCAGGGAAGTAAGTTTGTAGGGGTGCGTGGGAGGGGGAAAGGGGGGGGAATCGTTGACGCAAAAATCGTCAGAAAAGGCTTCTCATAGGACGAAGATATGTGTGGTCTGCCTGAATTTGATGTAAAGGCACAGCTGTGGGAGTCCTTTCGGATATGAGTAACTTCTCCGAGAGTACTAAGATGGTCACATTTAAGTCAATTGGTTCATTCGATTTAAAAGTGACGTCCTATTCGGCCCTTGCCCTGCTTATTACTTAATCTGTTTCCATGGCTCTTCTGGCACTTGTATGCTGTTTCTTGCTTGTCACATTCCTTTGGAAAAATCTGTGTTCCGTTTTTCTCCCTCTGGTAACTTGCAGCATCTTCATACTATCCCGCCGCCATGATAAAAAAAAGCCCGTTCTCATTCACTTTCATTTTTAGAACAAGGATGGTGGGATAACTCTAGAAGTGCCTATACTGTAAACTATTAGTGAGGAAAAGTATCCTGGAGCTGAAGTGAATGTCTGTTCCTAGTTGAACTAGTCAACCAAAGAGGATAGAACTTTCTGCCTGTCTAATATCTTTAGATAAAAAGAGGAACAAAACCCATTATTTGTGGCCTTATTTTTCCACTGGCAATCCTTCAGACTATATTGTACAAAAATACTAAACAAAGCATCCCATAGGTGTTTATAACTGGAACACTTTTAGATATTTTAAAATATCCTCTTAAGTTTTGGTTTTATTTTGCAACAGAAGCACCTTTGTTAGAATCTCTTTCCAGATATTTTCCAATTTGTTTACATGCTGTTGTATGTCATAGTTGAAGTTAATGAATAATACGCACAATTTAAAAGAACAGGCTTTATAGAATACTAGTATTTTTGTTCATATACCCTGTCATTGGGTTTGTAAATGCCAGTAGGGGAGGCCATTAGGAAGATCCTGGTAATGGAGAAGAAAAATAGTGTTTCAAAAAACGAAATGAATATTCTCAAATTATTTCCCATAAACACAAAACAATTTCAAGGAAAAAAAAAACAATTCTGAGCATCCTCAGAATTCTGACAGTTAAACACCATACTTAATTTTACCTAGAAGAATACCTAGAATTGTGGAAGCTAGTTTTAAAATGTTTCTTGCAAAATTCTTTATGGAAAGTGGGAAATCATCTTCAATGAGGGAAATGTTGATTTGCTATTAGAAATTGTGTAGTGATGTCTGTTGTAAAATAGTATTTTCAAATATGCAGTACTTTGTAGTATCTATCCATATTGTCACAAAATATAACTTGCTATTTTAACTTTCTTGGCAGTTTATATGAACATAGTTTGTGGATGCAGGCAAGTTCAAATAGAATATGTTGTAATAATTAGAGAATCTGGAGGATGCTAAATCAGCTTGAAAAATCATTAAAAATACCTTTCAGGGAAACACTTATTACATTTATTCAAACTGTTTAAAGTTAAACTCAGATTTTGTTGAATGTATCTTGGTTGCTCATTGATTTTTAATAATGTGGAGAACATTTTGATTTGGGTCTTGATTGAATGGAAAAGTTATCCATTTTTTTTCTTCTGTTTCTGGAATTAGGTGATAGGACTTAGCCAACTTTGGCTGATTTTAAAAAAGCAAACAATACTGAAGTTCCTTAGTAGTTGAATGAATTATTCATTTATTTGTCAAATTTAGATACCACCTATTTTACAGAATGACTGAATAGGATAACTTCAGGAAATTTCAGAACTACCGGCTACGCTTGGAAGTTGAAGAAGAAAATTAGAAACTATTTGTGTATTTTTGATACTTCCCATTGGACTGCAAAACTGCTGCATGAATTGTTTTGGAGATAAGATGAGAGAGGACCACAGGAAATATAGCCTAGGAAATGCAGTATGTAATAATGCATACACATATATAATTGTATGTGTGTGTGTCTATATAAGAATATATATATACATATATAAACATATATATATGTTTTCTTAAGTTTTCACGGGTACTTACATGTATGGTATTCAGCTTTGTTCTGGTATTTTCCCACATCATTATAGTTGTGCTTTTAAACTTGTAGCAACGTTTCGGCAGAATCTCATCTGCCATCAGGCTTCTGTATTGTGTTCGTCTGTGAGTCAGACTTTCACAGCCGTTTCTGTTTTAAATTTGGGGCTACCCTACTGCTTTGCCAGAATGGTTTTTTCTTCATCCTGATTGGTTGGGAGTCTTGGTCTGTGTTTATTGGTCTTGGAGATTGCTGGGTTCTGCTTGATCGGTGTTTCTAATATCATCTGTCTGTTTTGTACCTTTTTTTGTCTTGATTGGCTGGCAACATTGTGTTTCCTGTATGGAGGCTTTTAATGAAAGCCACAGGTCATAGCATCAACTTCAATAGCACCAAAACCCTAACCACTATAGAAAACCCCAGCCACAGAATTATCAGAGAAGCCATAGAGATTGAAAAAAGACCTGAAAGCATGAATAGAAGAGAAGATTACACCAGACTGTCAATCATTTGGAAGCCGGCGCTCACAAACCAAAAAATCTCCACACCACTAGCCAGGCAAACATCTGGGCACAAACAGATCCCTCCTGATACTTCCAGCTCAAACACACCCCAACCAGGCACCCAGATGAAACCTAGTTTCCTAACAAATGATAGCCATCCGTTTACTCGCAGCCAAGCTGCACTAAAAGCCTCCAATACAGGAACACAATGTTGCCAGCCAATCAAGACACAAAAAAAGCCACAAAACAGACAGAAGATATTAGAAACACCAATCAAGCAGAACACAGCAAACTCCAAGACCAATAAACATAGACCAAGACTCCCAACCAATCAGGATGAAGAAAAAACCATTCCGGCACAGCAGTAGGCTAGTCCCAAATTTAAAACTGAAACAACTGTAAAAGTCTGACTCACAGATGAACATAATACAGAAGCCTGATGATGGAAGATGAGATTCTGCCGAAACGTTGCTACAACTTTAAAAGCACAACTATAATGACGTGGGAAAATACCTGAACAAAGCTGAGTACCATGTATGTATGTATGTATGTATGTATGTATGGCATTCAGCTTTGTCCTGGAACAAAGCTGAATGCCATGCATGTAAGTACCCACGAAAACTTGAGAAAACACATGCGCGCACACACACACACACACACACATATATATATTTGGTTATTCGGGTTTTCTCCTGCATAAAATTGGAAGTATCTTGGCAACGTTTTGACAAAATCTCATTTGTCATCTTCAGGCTTGTGTCTTCGGCTTTGTGCTTCTTGGAGCAATATGAGCTTGCAGCTGCTTCTTTTAACTGCTAGTGGGGGTGTCACTTGATGGGTGGAGGCTTGGCTGTGTTCTGATTGGCTGGGGGTGTGTTCTCATTGGTTGGGGTTTTGGTTGTGTTCTCATTGGTTGGGGGGTTGGCTGTGTTCTGATTGGCTGGGGGGGGTGTTCTGTTCAGGTGGGGGCTTGGTTGTGCTCAGGTTAGTCTTAGTTGCTGGGGGATTTGAGCTGGTGAGTGGTGATCCTGTTGTTTGGCTTCGCGTTCATGGTCGTGCCACATCTTCATGGTGGGCATCAGTTCGCTTCATGTATGGGTCGGAGGGGTTTGAAGCGGGTAGTGGTGCAACTGCGGTACAGCTTCTGGTCCGTGGTCGTGTCTCATCTTCTGTGTGGGTGTGAGTCTGCTTTTTACGTGGAAGTGTGGTGGTAGCATCTTGTGTGGCCCTCGTGGGTGGGGGTCTGGTGTCATTCTTCATGTTAGGTACTCGTTTGTTAGTGAGGGCGGGTTTCCAAATGGCTGATAGGCGGGAGGTATCATCTCGTTCATGCTGTGTTGGTGTTTTTCTATCTCTATGGCTTCTCTGATTATTCTGTAGCTGGGGTTTTCTATAGTGGCTAGGGTTTGGGTGCCATTGAAGTCGATGCTATGACCTGCGGCTTTCATGTGTTGGACTAGTGAGGAAGTTTGTTCCAGCTATTTCTCCTATGAGCTGCTCGGAGCATCCAGAGATGGGGGTGTGTGCTTCAGTCTCTGCTTGCTTAGGCTGAGCTTGAATTGAGGAACGCTCCTCCCTCCTCTTCCACATGACTCTTCCAGGGCTTTCCCCAGTTTTTGCTCAGCCTCGTGCAAGACAGGCTGTTCTGCTCTTTGCTCCTTGGCCGAAGCAGAAATTTTGGATTCTCTTTACTCCTTCGATCAGCGCTAAATCAGCTTCATTCCAGGTTTGAATTCTCTCTCCTTAGCCCCCTGCGCAATTGTTCTATTTGGCACTCTTGCCATTAAGGGGAAGCGCAATTTTTCGCCCCCAAGGGAGGCAAAGAGAGGGTCAGTAGTGATCCTCGCGCTACCTCCCATAGCCAGAAATCCCTTTTCCCTCTCTGCCTTTTTCTCTTCTCCGTTTGAGTCGTACAGCAATTTCCCCCCCACCCTTGAACACCGTTATTTCTTTATGGTTCTTACTGCTATTTAAAGGAGAAAACCCATTCTCTCCTTCTGGCCCCTCTCTAAACCGAGCTTCGGTTTAGCTTTCCAGGCGGGGAATCGCTGCTGGAAGGCACGTCGTCATTGCGGCGGCTTCCTCGTGGCACGTGCCGTTTTGTTTTCTCCCTAAGTGAAGGCTGTGTGTGGAATTGAAGTATTAGGCCCCGCCTGGCCCTATTTCAGAGATAATCCCTGTTTTCTCTATTTCTGACTTGTATTTGATTGGAGTATTTGTTGGCTCAACCCCACAGCTTTCCTCCAGAAGCGCAGCAGCCGCACCCAGGCCTTTCGTGTCAGCCTGTGCACAGAGGCTGCTGCAGGCCCTAGCTTAATCTTACCGGGCCTAGGCGTTTTTGAAATTAGGCTAATTGGTCCTCTTGTTATCCAGGAGCAGGGATCCATCCATATCAACCTCGATTATAATATTGATTTCTGAATTACAGTATAATATTTTCATACTCAAGTATTATCACTGTGGTACGGCTCAATTGTTGTTCTCTTTGACTTCATAACCATATATCTCCACAGAGAGATATATATAAAGAATAAAAAAAAGAACAACTAAACTAAATTTACACTAAAAGGGGGAGGTAATATTGATCAGGGACACCGTCTTTGCATAGATGGGGCCCTGGGCTTGCCAACCGCATCATTTTGATATCTAATATACTACAATTACATCTAAGTCATTGCAATGGCAGATGGCAATACTTCTAGGGGATCTTCTTTGAAGGCAAAAGCAAAAACCCACCACTTGCGCAGGCAGGCTAAGGAGACCTCCAAAGCGGCCCAGAGGGACGCCTAAGGTGCCACAAGGCCCTGCAAAAAGAAATTGAAAGGAGATCTAAGGAAGCACTCAAGGTGCCTCAAGTCCCTCCATCCTCCAGTCCCTCTACCTCTGCTCAACCTCCCCCCAGATGTTTCCTTCTCCTCCAGGTGCAGCTTGCCATCTTAGGAACAACAGGTCCTGGTTCCTGAAACATTGGCCAGAAAGGCTCCTGAGGCCACCTTCACCCCAACTGCTGCCAGTCTCCGACAAGAGGAGTCTCTCCCTGAGGAGATCCCTGAGAAAATAAGATCCTGGATGGAGTTGGCCATTCGCCAAGGCATCGCAACTGGCATCCAGCAAGCCGCCAGGTCCAGTCTGTATCTGGTAGGCTCTGACCAGGAATCTCACTCGGTGAGGTCCCTTCCTAGGTCTGAACAGCATCTGGCCCAGGTGCCCTTGCATAGGGAACCCTCCCCCCAAGGGCGGGAGGAGGAGGCGGAGGAGGGGGACGAGGAGGGTGATCAACTCATGGATCCAGGCGACTTCGATTTGGGGTCCATACACTATAGCGAGCCCCTATCAGACATAGACCCTCTAGAGAACGGAATGTCCGAGGACGAGGGGCTCACCCCTGACCAGCCCGCTTTCGCGGGCCTCTTTAAGCTGCAACTATTCAAATCCTTATTCTTTAAGGCCAAAAATATTTCAGGACTGAGTAAACAATCCCCCTCAGTCCACCCTGCCCCTCCTGGGGAAGGACCTGAAGACCTCATTTTTAACCAACCCGTCGTAGAGTCCGAGACTATACCAGCCCCCCCTATCCTTGCAGATCTGGTCCAAAAACAACTGGCGTCTGTAGTGGTCCTCCCAGCCCCCTCTAACCACGACAAAAAATTCTTTAATCTGGATCCAGACTTCTCTAAACTATTGAGAACACCCCTGAGGTCGACGAGCCCATTGTGGGCCTGGCATCCTCCTCGATTCTGACTGAGGTGTTAGAGGCCCTAAAGCCCGAGGAAAAGTGGGCCGAGTTGGGCCCATCGGTCAGACGCATGGGCCATAAGATCGGCTATGGCCGCAACTTTCTTTACGAGGTCCTCAATTCGATGGTTGCGCCAGCTCAAACAACATGTCCCCGCATCTAACACCAGGGCGCACCAGGACATTGCTAAGATCACCGCCGCAGCCAAGTTCTCGGCGGATGCCACATATCACATGATCAAATTTTCTGCCAGGGCAATTACATCGCACGTCCAGGCCTGCTGCCTGCTATGGCTCAGACACTGGCAGGCGGACTTTAAAAACAAAGCCAAGCTGGCCTCCTCTCCCATAGTGGGGGGCAAATTATTCGGCCCATCCCTGGACCCTTTACTTATGGAGACTAGGAACAAAAAGAAATTCCTCCCTTCTCTCACCCGAAGGTCAGATTCCAGACAGTTGCAGCCCTTTCAGAGGAGCTCCTTTCGGCCCTCCTATCAGACCCCCTTCTGTCCCAGATATCAGAGGCCTCCCCTTTTCAGACCGGGCCAATTCCAGGATAGACCTGACTCTGGAGAGAGGAGTAGGAGGGGCAGCCAATTTAAAAGGCCCTTTTGGGGGTCCGGAAGCAGGCCTTAGCGATGTCCCAGATAGACATAAGGACTCCATCCCCATTGGCGGGCGCCTAAAGGCGTTTGCCAGTATATGGGACTCCTCTACTTCTGACTCTTGGGTCAGGGACACCGTTAGATTTGGCCTTGCCCTTGAGTTCCATTTCCCCCCCCCCAACTTCTTTATGGCATCCCCCCTCTCCAAAGACCCGATCAAACGCAATCTGATGGCCTCCGCCATCCAGCACCTCCTTAATATAAGGGCCATCCAACCTGTTCATCCCGACCAATGAGGTTGGGGTTTTTATTCCCACCTTTTTGTTGTTCCGAAACACTCAGGGGGATGGCGGGCCATCCTAGATCTGAAGCGACTTAACTGCTTTTTAACTTACCGCAAGTTCAAAATGCACACCCTTTAATCTATTCTATTGGGGATCAAACAAGGGGACTTTCTCACATCCATAGACTTAACAGAAGCTTACCTGCATATTGCCATTCGGCCTTCCCATTCCAAATTCCTAAGGCTCTGTTACAATAACCAACACTTCGAATATGTGGCCCTCCCTTTTGGATTGGCTTCCGCCCCCAGGACTTTTACCAAGGTCCTGGCAGCTCTGGCGGCCCATATCAGGAATACCCCTATCCGTCTCCAATGTTACCTAGACGATAGACGATAGATAGATCACCATCTATCGATCAGGCAGTGAGGGACACCCAGGCCACCTTAGATTCCCTTCAGGAACATGGTTTCCTCGTAAATTGGAAAAAGAGCCAATTAGTTCCTTCTACCTGGATAACCCACCTGGGGGCTCTTATCAACACAGTGGAAGGCAAGGTCTACCTGTCTTCAGAAAGACTCCTTAGTATTCAGAAATTGGTTAAGGAAACTAGGCATCACAAGAGGGTGTCCCTACTGGAATTGTCTAAATTATTGGGGAAAATGATTTCCTGCATTTCTACCATCTTCCTACCAGATCCCTACAGTGGTTCCTGCTCCTGTACCAGAGATCCAGCAGAAGCAATTCCAAGCTCCTGGTCAGGGTTCCTCCCAAGGTTCTCACATCCCTCCTCTGGTGGGCAAGACCACTCATCAACAAGGGCTGTCTCTTCAAGGAACCTCAAAGGCTGACTATCACCACAGATGCCAGCCTGTTCGGATGGGGAGCCCACTTCCAGTCTCTCTCATCCCAGGGGAGATGGACTTCAATAGAACAATCGTGCAGTATAAATTGGCTGGAGCTTCACGCCGTTCTCCTGGCCCTGCGCAGCTTCCTCCCCCAGGTACGTGGGCAACACGTCCTCATTTTGACAGACAACGTCACAGCCAAGGCACACATCAACAAACAAGGGGGCACACATTCAATCCAGTTGATGAAGGAAGCCGAGCGCCTCTGTCGCTGGGCAGAGACCAACCTTCTGTCCATCAAGACAGAGCACATATCAGGGCTATCAAACATCCAGGCAGACTGGTTAACCAGGGCCACCCTAGACCAATCAGAGTGGCGCCTCCACCCATCCCTGTTCAGGGAGGCAACAAGGATATTCGGCAAACCGGTGATAGACCTGTTTGCCTCCCCCCTCAATACCCAGCTCCCGAGATTCCTTTCAAGATACCCGTCCCAAGGCGCGGAGAACTACAATGCGCTCTGCTGCTCATGGCCCTCGGGGCTCCTCTATGCATTCTCTCCTCTGGCTCTGGTACCCAGGGTTATCCAGAAGCTGCTCCACAAAAAGGCGGAGTTGCTCCTGGTGGCCCCTTACTGGCCCAGGCGACTGTGGTTTGCGGATCTCCGCACCCTCTCAGTGGCCCCTCCCTGGAGGATCCCACCAGACAGGATTTCCTTGTCCCAGGGGCCACTCCTACACCCGGACCCGCAATGGCTCCAGCTGACCGTCTGGAGGTTGAGCGGAGCGCTTTGAGGAAAGGACAGCTCTCAAATAAGGTCATTGACACCATCCTAGCTGCCAGATGACCATCAACCATCCGAATTTATAATGCCACATGGGCCTTTTTCTGTCATTGGTGCAACAAGCTTCAAATTATCCCACTTTCTCCCTCCATAGCTCAAATTTTAGAATTTCTTCAGGAAGGACTTGACAAGGGGCTGTCTCCTAACACGCTAAAGCGTCAGGTAGCTACCCTGTCATCAGTCCTTTCTTACGAGGGTCTCAGTTCCCTCTCTCACCACGCCCTCATCCGAGCCTTTCTTAGAGGGGCTACTAACTTACGCCCCCCCCAGTGCACCGTTTTCCCACCTGGGACCTCAATAGAGTCCTCCTCTCCCTCACCAAGAGCCTTTCGAGCCTTTGAGGGAGACGAATCTCCAATTCCTAACATATAAAGTGGTTTTCCTGGTAGCCATTACATCAGCCCGATGTATCTCGGAAATAGCAGCTCTGTCTATCAGGCAAGACCTCTGTGTCTTTCACGCAGATAGGGTGATCCTCCGACCCGACCCCACCTTTCTGCCAAAGGTTAATTCGGCTTTCCACAGAGCCCAGAGCTCATCCTCCCAAATTTTTGTCCCAATCTGTCGCAGGAAAGGGAACAACAATGGCACAAACTCGATGTAAGACGCTCTCTGCGTATTTACATCAAACGTTCAAAGCCCTTCAGGAAGTCAGAGGCCCTATTTCTGTCTTTCCAACCCAAAACACAGGGACACAGGGTGTCATCTTCTACCATAGGACGATGGGTTAAGGCGGCCATAGCTAAATCGTATCAGTCCCAGGCCCTTCAAGTTCCTAAGGGCATAATGGCCCATTCAACCAGGAGCGCAGCCACCTCGGCGGCCTGGGCTACCCAGGCACCAATAATCGAAATATGCCAGGCTGTGACTTAGGCCTCACCTTCCCCTTCATTCAGCACTATAAAATTGACGTGTTTGCCTCTGCGGAGGCTTCATTTGGCAGGCGGGTCCTGCAGCGGGTTCTTAGGGACCCTAAGGAGATCCAGGACCAGGCGGAGTCCCTCCCTTAGGACGGGCCAAGCTTTGGTATGTCCCATCTCTGGATGCTCTGAGCAGCTCATAGGAGAAGGGGCGTTGGTACTTACCAGTTACGCCCTTTCTATTTGAGCTGCGAGGAGCATCCAGCCCCACCCTAATTTCCGTCTGGTGGGGCCTCTCCCCTTCGGCCAAGGACCAAAAATTGTTAAGTGATAGGGATAGGAGCAACCCTTTTTTTCCTCTTGCCTTCGCAAAACTGGGGAACGCCCTGGAAGAGTCACGTGGAAGAGGAGGGAGGAGCATTCCTCACTTCAAGCTCAACCTAAGCAAGCAGAGACTGAAGCACCCCCACAATCTCTGGATGCTCCTCGCAGCTCAAATAGAAAGGGCGTATCAGGTAAGTACCAATGCCCCTTTACTGCATTTTTGTGTTCATCTAGGCGGGTACTTATTCTTCCTTTAGTAGTGACTAAATTATTGTGTGAAATTAAGCATAAGCGTGTATGTGCATATTTTTTTTCCCTTGGACTAATGAACAGCCTCTTGGAGTGTAACCTGTTTGTCAAGACAGGAATACCATATATAATGTCTGTTGATCATTGAATTATTTCCATTGAGCAAAAAAACAATTTTCAAAAATTCATGAGGTACAAAAGGCAAGTTACTAATTGACAAAATGATCCTTAAAAGTCAAAGAGAAGAAAAAAAAAATTATGGCTCAGATACACTATAAAAAGACATTTCCACTTAATAGATCAGAAAATGTGTAGAAATTTTGTATTTAGTAAAAGCATTATTTGAAAGTGTAAATGAATGCAGGGAAAACAAAGAGATTGGAAAAGTCAGAATTAGTAATGAAACATTCCAAGGTCACCTCTTTATAAAGTAGAACTTGAAACTCTACTTTATACTACCCATGTATTCACTGAGGATGGTGAAATTCAATTCACTTTAGGTAAGTATGCTCAGTAATTGAAGACAACAAAATTGTTGAAGAAGATGGATTACAGCTAATGAATGGTAGTACTATAAGACAATCGATGTCAGAAGGAGGATATAAATATTTAGAATTAATGTAGACCTCTGACTTACATGACTGAGAAGAAAATACTAGCTCTAATTATATAAGATGAATCTGAAAAATTTAAATTCAGGGAACATAATTAAACCCATAAACACTTGGGCTGCTCCTATTACTCAATATATCACAGGTATAATTGATTGGAGATGGGCTGAATTAGATATCCTTGATAGGAATGTAAGAGTATTAATGATCATGAATCATGATTTCCATGTTGACAGATTTTTTGTAAATAAAATAGGGGATTATTCCAAGTAAAGCAAATGGTAGAAAGAAAAAATAATAACTTGAATGATTATATCAGGCATAGTAACTGGTAGAGGTTTGCAAAGAGAAAGGCTACAAAATACACAAAGTAAGTATCTGATAGCCAAACTAAAATCTAAACTCATGGGCAATATATTTATATTTTATGAATTCAATTTATATGGCTGCCTGTTTTAAGCATATTACCATGAGCAGCTAATAGAGAATGAAAACAAGATAAAACATAACAATAAATAATGGTATACTATCCAGAATAAAGTCAGACAGCATTATCATTTGATACATGCACCCCCAGATAGGGTTACAGAACCAGGTTTTACAGAAAGCCAAAAGCAAGGGCCTTCAAACTAGGCAAGTTTAAGACTTGTGAACTTCAACTGCCAGAATTCCTTAGTTAACATGACTGGAGGAGGAATTCTGGGAATTGAAGTCCACAAGTCTTAAAATTCAAGTTTGAAGACCCCTGGCCAAAAGAGTCAGGGTAAGTCAAACTCCTGGAGATAGCACCACAACAGAAAAGGCTTCTCTTACGTCCTTCCAGATGACCCTCTAATAAATGGGACCCAGATTGTGCCTCTGCTGCTGGACTCACAACATCGGTAAATATATTGAAGAAAAATCAAATTACAGTTTGACTTGGCTAAAAACTGCAATTCTTCAAAAAGAAGCTGCATTAACAATCATGGCGGGCCCAAGCTATATAAATGTCATAAAAGCCAACATTGAGCACATTTTGGAAGAATTAGCCTATAATATTGCAATTTAACCATTGCACCACCACAGTTCTTTCAACTGAACTTGAAAGTTTTGGAAGAGAAAGTAAATTATAACCTGAACTCTTAAAACCATACCTGAAGACTAGACAAATATTTTGAAATTTTAAATTAATTGGACTTGACTGTCTGCCAAAAACTGTCTTGCTTGGAACTTCCTGCATACTATATGATACCTCCATGATTCTTATGCTTTTGGTTAAAACCATATTGGAAAATATGGTACTTAGTCTAAATGCTGATTTTGGATGAATAGACAATAGTTATTACTATTATTAGATATAAAACAACATTAAATAACAGTTGTTAGTTCTTTAGTTGATGTTGGCTTCCCTTTAAATCAAGTTCTTCCCTAGAACCTAGGATGTTGGTATCGGCCTAGTATAGGTGTAGATCCAAGTAGTTTGGCCTTTTGTAACTGACGGGAATTTTGACAATGTGCAGTGTCATTCAAGACTTTTTGATATGGTACCCAGTGTGCCGATTACCATTTGGACTACTATAATCTTTATGCCATAATCATTCGCTATGATTTTCAGATCTTGATACTTTGTGATCTACTTCAGTTCTTTGTCTTCTGTTCTGCTATTCCTTGGTATTGCCACATCAATTATTCACACTTTCCCTTTTTCAGCCATAGTTAAATCTGGTGTGTTATATTCCAAGATTATCAGTTTGTACTCAGAAATCTCACAATATTTTAATCTGCTCATTTTATTATTATTAACCTGGTTATTATTATTACTGTACTGTATGCTACTTTTCTCCCCATTTTTCCTTTTTAATTCGAATAGTTGAAATGTATGTGTTCTGTCCATGAACTAGGGCAAAGATTGGCAACTTTTTTGTAGTAAAAGGTATATTTCTGTTTTTGTTCAGATTTTTTACTCTTTAATTTATTTTTATATACGATATATATATAATTTTTTTATTTTAAGACAAATATCAACAGACAATCAATTAAAAAATAAAAATAAAACCATCTTCCATTTTGTACATACAGTGTCAGTTGGTTTAGAATCTTTTGTGCGATCCTTTCATATTCATTGTTCACAATTTATATCAATCTCACATTGTCAAACTAACATATACTTATCTATTTATCAATTATTAATTATCCTGCTATTTATTCCATCAATATTGTATTATGCTGTCATCCAATGGTTATATATGTCTACATTATATTTTGTATCAATCTATTAAGCTTCTATAACAAAATTATTCTGTTACCTTACCATGTCTTTTTATTTGTTTGATAAAACAAATCCCATATCATATAAAATTGCTTGTCTTCTTGTTCTCTAATTTCAAATGTCAGTTTACTCATTTCATCACAGTCCATAATTTTTTTAATAACTTCCTCCTGCAAAAGTATTTTGTCATTTTTCCAGTTCTTTGCAAATACAATTCTAGCTGCTTTTAAAACATTTACAATCAAATATTTCAATTCTTTATTGTATTTATCTGGTATGACTCCCAATAAAAAGACCTCTGGTTTAAAGTCCATATGTTGTTTTATCATTTTTTTCAACCATGTGTGGATTTTAGTCCAATATTTCTTTGCGTCCAAACATGTCCACCATGTATGGTAATATGAACCAGGTATCTGATGACATTTCCAGCATTTATGCGATTTATTCTTAAACATTCTCACAAGTCTCATCTGGGGTAGGTGCCACCTGTAAAACATCTTATACAAATTTTCTTTATATGCAGTAGACATTGTCATTTTATAATTTTGAGACCACAATTTTTGCCATTTTTCTAAATCAATCCTGTATCCAAAAATTTTCCCCCAAGCAATCATCGTTTCTTTAACTTGTTCCTCCTCCAACTTAAATTCTAATAGATATCCATAAAGTTTTTAAATTACCTTTTCATTGGTACCCATCAAAATTTTATTTAAATCAGTCAACTTATCATAAATACTTTCTGTTTTAGAGTCTTTATCAAACCTAGATTGTATTTGCAAATATGAAAACCAATTCATTTTTATACCTTGTTCTTCCAACGCTTGCATAGATTTAAGTTCACTCTTTATTCAATATCTCACCATATCTAACTCTTTGTTCCTTTTTATATATTATTGGATAAGAAAAAGCTTCAATAGTTGATATCCATGTTGGAATTTTTTAAGTAATATTGTCTTTTTATCTTCTCCCAGTTCAAAAACAATGCCTCTCGAATAGTGTATCCTTTACCCACATCAAACTTGTCGCCTGGTAATATAGCTCCCAATTGGGCAAGGCAAACCCTCCACTTATTCTTGCATTTTGTAACAGTTTTAATTTTATTCTTGCTTTTTTACCCTGCCAAATATATTTTAACACAATTCTATTTAAATCTTCAAAAAACTCTTTTCCTAGTCGAATGGAATTGTCTGAAATAAATATAAAACTCTAAGCAATATATTCATCTTAATTGTGGATATTCTCCCAATTAATGATAGTTGCAGTTTTTCCCATTTTATCAAATCTGTCGCAAACTGCTGTTTGAGTTTAACATAGTTATCTTCCTTCAGTGTACTACATCTTGGTGTAATATGTATCCCTAAATATTTAACCTTGTTCGTGACCTGTATTTTTAAAATTTCTTCCAACTCTTTCTTTCATCTTGCTAACATATTCTTGGTTAATATCTTTGTTTTATCTTTATTTATTCTCAAACCTGCTACTTTTCCATATTCTTCTATTTTTTTTATTAATTTGAGTGCTGCTTCCAATGGGTCTTCTAATATAAATACCAGGTCATCTGCAAAAACTTGCAATTTATACTCCTCTGATTAAATTTTCATTCCTTTTATTTCTTTTTCTTCTCTGATATTCCTGTT
Source organism: Pseudonaja textilis (assembly GCF_049901715.1). NCBI lineage: Eukaryota > Metazoa > Chordata > Lepidosauria > Squamata > Elapidae > Pseudonaja > Pseudonaja textilis. Next base: position 65,922,821 of record NC_141991.1, read on the forward strand.
CAACACTTCCAATGTTAACACAAACAGCAGAGGCGACAATGGACAGCCTTGCCTTGTCCCTTTTCTTATATCTATGGATTCTGTTAATTCTCCATTTACCATCACCTTTGCAATTTGTTCATGGTATATTGTTTCAATGGCCTGGATAATTTTTTTTTACCAAAGCCCATTTGTATCAGTTGCAGTAAAATAAATCGCCAACTCACATTGTCAAAGGCTTTTTGTGCATCTAGAAACATCAAGGCCATTTGCTTCTCAGGGTGTGCTTCATAACATTCCAGAGTATCCAAAATAATTCTCACATTGTCTTTGATTTGTCTCTTTGGCAGAAATTCATTTTGATCAGTATGGATAAAATTATTTAAGTATCTTTTTAGTCTTTCTGCCAAAACTGAAGCAAAGATTTTATAGTCTGAGCTCAATAGAGATATAGGTCTATAATTTTTAACTTGCTGCAGGTCTGTACCTTCCTTCAGTATAAGTGTAATGTATGCTTTTGACCATGTTTTTGGTATTCTTTTCTTTAACATAACTTCATTCATAACTTCTAAAAGATGAAAATTCAATATTTCCTGAAAAGTTTTGTAAAATTCCCCTGGCAAACCATCTGGACCTGGTGCTTTCCCAACGTTCTGTTTTTTAAAGGCTTCAGTTAATTCCTTCATTGTTATATTTCCTTCTAACATTGTTTCAATATTTTATGTATCTGAGGTAGGTTCGCTTTCTGTAGATATTGCTTAACTTTTTCTTCTTGAATATTCTCTTGAAAGTACAGTTTTCCGTAGTAGTCTTGTATAATTTTTTTTCTTCTCATTTCCATGGCAAACCTGTCCTTTATTAATTAACTAATCCTTGCTTCTCTTTCCTTTCTCAGTTTATAAGCTAGCCATCTGCCTGGTTTGTTTGCATTTTCAAAGTAATTCTGTTTGGCATTTTTAATTTTTTGTGCTAATTCCTCTTTTTCCATTAGTCCCATTTTATGTTTAATTATATCCATTTTATTTTTAATGTCTTTTTTTGTGGGGACTTCTGTAAATCTTTTTCCAAACTTTTATAGTCATCTTCTAATGTCTTGAATGTCTTTTTCTGTTTTCTGTTTCTTCTCCTAGTATAATCTATTATCAAGCCTCTTGTGTAGGCCTTCATCGTATCCCAGAGATTCTGTAAAGATGTATCCTCTTTTCTATTTTCTTTGAAGAAGAAAACAAGTTCTTTCTCTATTTTCTGTTTAAAGTATTTTTCTTTTAATATCGTATTATTTAAAGTCCATCTAGATCAGTGGCCCCCACCTTTTTTGTGCCACGGCCCGGTACCGGCATTACAAAATGATCCACGGCCAGCCAGCCGTTCCCCGCTTCTCCCCGCCACCTTCAACTCCTCCTTTGTACCTTTGTCGATGGGCTTCGGGACGGTCGCTCGGCTCGCCTTGCCTTGGGTGCTGAAAGAAGTCCCCCCCTTCGATGAAACTAAGGCACGAGGATTCCTTCAGGACCCAAACGCCACTTTCCAACCGGAAAAGCTCACCAGAAGCACTTTCTCATCAAAACAAGATGGCGGCACCCAGAAAATCGGCGGCCCGGTAGAAAATGTTCCACAGACCGGTACCGGTCCGGGGCCCAATGGTTGGGGACCCCTGATCTAGATCACCTCTTGTATCCTTTCCGAATAACTGACATTGGATTATGATCTGCCCAACTACTCGTTTCTATTTCAATCTGTTGTACATTAATCAATAATTATGCTGACATCCATATCATATCTATTCTAGACCAGGATGTATGCCTGTTTGCATAAAAAGTATATTGCTTACTTTCCGCATTTCTCTCTCTCCATGAATCTTTTAAATTAAATTCTTCTGTTATTCGAAGGAAGGATTTTGGTAGTATCTTTAACTTTCTTTGTTATTTCTGTGTTTTATAGTCCAACTAGTCATTAATTATTCCATTAAAATCTCCCATCATACAAATATTAACATAGTCCAGTTCAATTATTTTCATATGTAATTTTCTGTAGAATTCTTCTTGTTTATCATTCGCAGCACAAATTGCAAGTAAAAGTGTTTTAACGCTGTTATCCATTATTTCCACCATCAGAATCCTTCCATCATCATCTGTGTAGATTAGTTCTGCCAAAAATGTTTCTTTAATATATAATACCACACCTCTTTTTGGCTTGTGCCAGTGACATAAATAATTTCCCTAGTTTTCCTTGTTTTAGTATATATTCATGTTGTTTTTTAATATGTACCTCTTGTAAGCAGATTATGTCAAGTTTTAATTTTTCTAATTTGTGAAATACTTTCCTTCTTTTAGTAGCCAAATTAAGTCCCTTTATGTTAATCGTAATCAATTTTCTTTCATCCATGTTAAGCTTTATAAGAGGGTTTTATTGCTCTGGTAGATCTCAGTTCTCGTTCTCTGGGTTCACCGCCTACTGCACCTTCTTCTTTTTCTTTTTCAATTACTGCTATACACTCCTCTTGGAATTCAATGAGTGACTCTTCCTTTCTTTTTTCATCCTCCTTTCCTCTAAAGTATTCTAAGTAGAATAGCTTAGCTTTTTCAACTGTGTCAATTCTTTGTCTTTGTTCCTGCCAAGTGAACAAGAGGCTGTCTGGCAGCAACCATCTGTAGTTTACTCCTCTTAAGTAACTCTTTAGTCAAGAATAAATATTCTCTTCTCATCTCTCTTACTCTTCTCGGTATCTATTTCAGCACCACAATTTCTTTGTCTTTAGTGTTTTCTCTTTCGCCATCTGTAGTATCTGTGTCTTAATAATCTTCTTAGTAAATCTAATGTGAACTTCTCTTGGTAGTCTATTCCTCATTGCATATCTTGTATAGACACAAAACACTTCATCCATCCCATCCATCATCTTCTCTTTGGTTATTTCCAGTGCTTCTGCCAATATTTTTGCCATTATTTCAGCAAGGTTTTCATCTTTTCCTTCTTTTATATTTTGAAATCTTAGATAAAATTCTGATTTATCTATTTCCCATCCTAATGGTTCACATCTGCCCTTCTCAACATCGCTTAATCAAATATCAATGTCTTCAATTTTCTTATCTTTGTATATCTTCAATTTTTTTGAATCTGCCTTCATATTTCATCATCATCTGTTGAATATTCTCCACTTTCTCATCTATCTTTTCAATTTTTTGTTCAATCTTCTGAATTCCTTGCATAATTATCTGTAATGTCATTTCCTTCTCTTTCTCTTTTTCCTGTTGTAATATTGTCTGTATAGATCGTTGTCCTCCAAATGGTGAGGGGGTTGGTACTGAAGAAGCTGGAGCTGTTGTCTTTCTACTCATCTTGTAATGCTTATCTGTAAAGAGAGAGGAAAAAGAAAAAAAGAGGAAAAAAAAGGCGAAGGCAAACAATTGCCACTCCAAAGGAAAAAAGGAAAAAGAAAGTCTTCAGGCACTTGTATACCTTAATCCAATTAGTTGCAATGGTAAATGTAAAAAGTAAAAAATCAAAGATAAAAAGGGGAAAAAGAGTAATATTCTATATGTTCCTCTTAATAAACAAAAAGAAAACAAAAATAAAATTTACATTCTGGTTCCTGGTTTAAAAAGTCAAAATCCATTTAAAGAGAAAAAAAGCCCAACTGGGGGTGGGCGGGTAGAAGGGGAGGCAAAAGGTAAAAAGCAATTCTAATATAAAACAAGCCTCTGCCGCCAAATATCCAAGGCTCTTTGATAAATCAGCTCAGAATTTTTCAAGGTCACTTCAGTCTTCTTTCTTTCAACTTCAACTCCAGACTCCAGCTATCTGTTCACAAATGAGCACCTGAATAAACTGCCACGCTCATCTCTACCTTTTCCAATACACAGCTCAGAGTTCTTGATTGTAACACAAACTAGTGAAAGAAAAAAAGAAACAATGTATCCAAGCCTCTGGGCGGGAATGCTACTTATTTTCCTTCACTTTCACTTCCCCCTCAATCTAAAACCAGGAACTAAAAAAAAATAACATCTTTTCCCTTTTTTTTTTAAAAAAAGGAGAAAAATAAATCTTAAATCAAGCAGAAGAGTCTTAATCAAAAAAGAATTTTCAAATGGATTGTTAAAAAAGGGAGAAAGAAATACAAACAGAAATAAAAAGATTAAAAACTACCAGTCCAGCTTAAAGTTAAACAGATTTGCCAAGTTCAGAATTCCAATAAAAAGGGGAAAAAAGAAAAAAAACTTTCACTTTGACAATCACGCCACTTAAACTCTTTTCTGTTCACTTTTAGTCCACTTTAATTTTTTCAGGGTGTTATCTCTGAGAAATAATAAGTAAAAGTTCATCTCACTAAACTGACACACTTTCTTTCCAATCTCTTCCGTTCCGGATCTGTCCCAGCTTCAGCAGCTTGGAAGGCTGCCTCTCCGCTGCCGGCAAAAAGGGTTTTCCCTGGATCAACCAGGGACTTTGCAGTGTCCCTGGGATCAGCAGGACGTGTCCTTGTGAATCACTGTCTCTATGGGACAGTTTAGGTCCCTGGGGGCCGACCAGTGGCTGAGATTGTACCGCTGCAACGTCAGCTCTGCCCTCCCCTCTTTAATTTCCTTAGCTTAATATAGGTGGTATGATGGTGACATTTGATATCACTCAACAGAGCTGGAATATTCAGTTCAATTTAAGCAGTTTATGAGTAAGTGGGGTGAAGTTAAATGAATAAATGGCATTAAATTTATTGGAGGATTGTTGTACATACTATATAGACGTATAAACCACCAATTTTTGTGTGTTGCTTTTAATTGGCAATTGTTGACAAATTATGGGAGTGTGCCACAATGTATTAACAGCTGGATGGGGCCTTCAAGGGGCCTGCCAAAGGATGATGATACTATAAAGATACATTGTATGTCTGAATAATTGCTTTTCCATGCTTTTGTCTTTAGAATGTGTACAGTTTTTTGGGCTAATCACTCCCAATTGCTCATTTGAACTAATGGGATTCCTATTTGTGGGTGAGATTCTTACAGTAAGAAATTTGAGTTCATAATTTTCCAAACTAGGAGCAATTGTTTCTCAGAGTAGATATTTGACAGTCATTTAATACTATAACCTATTCATATTACATGTCAGATTCCTTTTTCACATACCTGCATGCTCACAGGTACACAAACAATTAAGTGAATGAGGTAATAAGGTATATTACATGTACTAGATGGAGGGCTATAAAAATATTTTAATGCAAAGTTGTGTAGAGTTATGTCATATAAATCATTTTATTTGTGTGGAACATCTCAGTGTAGAAGGAAATATAATCATTGTAAGGAAATGTAATACTGATATAGAACATTCTGGCATGTCTGATATGCTACTCACAGGGCAAATATCAACTTCTCATGTGAAATGCAGTTTGTATTTATGTGATATGAATAGAAATTTACTTTGTATAGTTGAAAACAAGGGTGAGAACCCAATCTCAGTGAGTGATTGCAGCCCCTCATCTGCCCAATAAGACTGGACTTATACATGAAAGCTTCACCTAATGATGCCACCTATTTTCCTCTTGCACAAAGAAAAATATTCTATTCCATTTTTGCTCCTACTTTATTCTTCATGAAGTGATTCATCTGGCATGTGCACACTTTCCTAAAAAGAGAAGATATTACGTGAACCATAAGAGCCTATTTGTGCCTTCCATGGATTTGAGAACATGCAGGATAGGTTTGGCTGATCTGACCCCTTATATCTGTTGCATCTTTCTTACTTGAAAGGTGGAAAGAGAAGGACAGGGCATGGTTGAGCAGAGTTGCTCGTGTCAGCATTCATGAGCTCCTGTGGACTGCATGGATCAGTTTATGTTCAGAGATTCTCTATTCATGGTTTAAAGATTTGTTCAGCAACAGTTATATAAAATTAGTCAGGCATGAAGGCAAGTTTATGAAGCGAGACTTCTCTCCCCCCCAATAAATAACTCATATATTTTTGAGGATCAAATTCCTTTGATTTCAGTGGAACTGTTAAGATATGAGATTTTCAGTCATTGCAAAAGACTTCTTTGATCAATAAGGTGTGAATCTGCATTTGTGTACTTCTAAGTTGTCTGAGATTTACTGTAATCTGCTCTGTTAGTAAGTGCATGCAACTATTATACAAGAATCCCAGAGGTATTTGTTTGGGAAGCAGTTGAATGTACCGTTACTTGGTATATTCTGTTTAAACCCTAGTATGTATAATACTGAAGCTGCTTGATCTATGAGGCTGATTATCAATATTGTATTTAAGCCTATTGCTTGAACTTTAAAGATGAGAGATTTGTTTTTGGCTTTGGGTTTGAGTGTTTTAAGCTGTCAAGATGGTGAATTATCTTACTGATAATTGTTTTCTGATTCATCAAAGTGATAAATGATGAAGAGGGGAAGTAGCAGTCATAAAAAGGGTATTGTCAAGGATACCTTGAAAAATGCAAGTTTTCAAATGAAGCACATGTGGTTTTCCTTATTAAAGGATCACCTTGGCTGTCTTCTCTGAGAAAGAAAAATGTTCTGAAAAGTTTCAAGATGATAAACAAAAATCTTTAATAACAAGCAGGGGACTAGAAAATCATCCTGGTAACCAATGCATATAATTAGTTGCAGCTATTAATTTAATAACTATTCTGTTTGGCTGACACTGAGTATTAGCGTTTGTTAAACACCAGATTTTGAAAGAGAGGGGGTGGCAATGGATATGGGGAAAAATTTGAAAGCGTAGCAGCACTTTCAGTGCTTGTTCACTTACCTTGGTCTCAATACTGTTAAGGGACAGCAGTCTTTTTGAGTTTCAGAGCTGCTACGAGAGTTGTGATTAAATCTCTAGTTTTTTTTGAAAATGTAGAGTATAAACATGAGTTTAGTTATTATATACTCTAGTCACCAAGAGTAAAAAGCTAAAACTTGAAGGCACATTGAAGGAATACATGAGCTGAAGGAACTAAGGACCAGCACAAATATTGCTTTTGTGGGGGGGGCGGGCGGTGGAGTCTTCCTCAATGTACCTCAGTAAATACCAAGAGACAGCCTCATTCTGTAAGCTGAAGGTAATAATAATGCTAAAATAGGGTTTTCTCTCTACTCCAATTCTAGATTTCTTTTATACATCAGGAAACATGAAGAACAAGCAGTTGCAGAAGATCCTAGATGAGTATTTTGAAGATGGTTCTGTTTATTTATGGTTTGCCTCTTGTAGTATTGGAGGCTGAAGTAATTGTTGGGAAAAAATAAATACAATAGCATCTTGATTTCTCTAGATATTGTATTTGGTGGTCCAAATTCGATGATATAATTGTGTAGTTTACAACATTTTGAGTACTCTTTGCTTTATCTTCATTATTATATTTTATATTTTTCTTGAGATCTTTTTGTTAAGGTCTTGGGATTTAAGAACCGACCAGCAGGTGTGGCTGATGCAATAAGAATGACTCAGCATAGCATAAGTATTTCCCTTTAAGACCGGGGATGGGTTCTACCCCTTTAAGAAATGTTTATATAAAAGGCAGCCATTTAGAGGGCGTGGTTCTCTCTCCTTGAGTCAGGTATTCATTGCAGAGGTTCTCCAAGCAGAGTTTAGAAAGATTGCTTGTAAAGGTATTTTGGCTACCACATAGATTTCTGTATATAACTGTTGTATATAAACCACTGTTAAAAGTCTAAGTCTCTGTGTGCTATGTTTTACTCCTGAATTGTCTCATATGCTCTGACACTTTTCCTAATCTATAAAAATACATTTAAACCTTGGCAATCACTTTCATTCCTATTCTCTCTCTCTCTTTAAGAGATTTTGTTCAGAGGCTCTGTATTGTGGTGTCTCTGAAACATAGCATTTTGGAAGGACTTTTTTTTCTTAACTCATTTGTCTGTTTGGCATCTTGGTAATCTGTGAAATACATTCAAGGTCTCTGTTTTAATTCTTAAGTTTAAAAGTTTTATTGCATTGCATTATTGCCTAAAGTTTTATCTTATTTATTTTCCTATAGGAAAAAAAAAGGGCTAAATGATCTACCATGTATACTTGTTTTAGATGCCAAAAATTGAGTTTGGCTTATCTGCAGACCAGAACTCAGATTTTTAACCCATCATGGCCAAAGCGCACATATAGAGGCCAGGCGTTAGCACTATCCTGTTAAAAAAATGGAGGGTTGGCTTATCTACAAATGGACTTGTCCATGAGTATACATAGTAGATACCACACCTCTGTGGTACATGGCCAAGAGGTGGCGCTATAAAAATTATTTCAATGCTTGCATTTCAGCATTTTAATTTTCAGAAGACCAATGTGTGGGGGTCCTACGTCTTTTGCATACCAAACTTGAGAGGTGGGCACCAAATAGTAGAATTATCAATCAGCCTCTCCAAAATAGGAGACAGAACAGTTTGTAGAGATCCAGATGGGGTCTAGGCTAGAAGCTTTACGTCCTTTGCAGCCTTCCATTTTACCTGCCTCAGCATTGTTTTAACATATTTGACACAACTGATACATTGGAGGATGATGGGAACTGACCACCATGGAAAGTATAGGCTTCTCTATTCTCCTTTTCTACTAGATATAGTACTGTCAGGCTACAGAACTTCTCCCATTCACTCAACTAGAATGAACTTCTGAAAACGTATCCAAATGTATTGCAAAGGAATTCTTTATTGAGATGAGACAATTCCTGTAGGAGTTCAAAGCAGCGTCTGAAGTCTCTCAGACCTACAGGGATACATAAGGGAGTTTAGAACCCCTCCCCTTATCTCGATGTGTATTTAGTGAAACAAAAGCCAGTATGTTAATTCCTCCGCACCCCTCTTGTTAGAACGAACTATTCAAGAGATTCCCAAAGTACAATCTCACTGTGGAATTTTTATGACCACCTCATCTCCTGGTTGTGCCTCTCAGAGGTGGTAGTTCTGGCCATCTGGCTTTTCTCCCTCCATCGTATCATGTGTGGGTTATACAAAATCGATATAAGATTAAATATATTCAGGTTACATCAAGAAAGGATTTCTTTATCAGCCTCCCCCCCCCCCCCTTTTCGTCTTCCACTGAAGAAATGACAGATACACGGATCTGACAAGTGCCTGTATGCTATACGATTAGAAAGATATCCATTTTTATCAGCGGTACAGTGGTCTGAAAAATTAGCCTCTCTCTATTTAAATGAGCATTTTACTAGTGTGCATCATGATTAGACAATTGTTAAAAAAGGTTGAGCTGCATGTAGCAGTTGTATATACTGATTTCCCTATTTTTCTTCCTATTGTTAAATAAATCTTTCTCTTCCCCCCCAATTTTATGTGATAAGTATTAATAAAATATAATATATTAATACAGGATAATTGTAAGATTTTCTTTTTTCTTTTTTTCTCTTTATTTTTTGCATATTAAATAATAAAGACACCAGATGGAAATTATTGGTGTAATTTAGAATAAAGTATCCATTTTGTGAACTTTCCAGAGAGTTCAGGCTTCTGGATGGTATAAAAAGAAGTAGAATTTGGTGGGGGGAAATCTACAGAAAATTCAGGGCAGCATTGAATTGTTTTAATTTTAGTGTAAGAACACTGAAATGAATTAATACTTCTGTAAAAATTTAAAACCAGATCTCCATGTTAAATAGGGGGAAGCTGATATCTTGAAGAACACAGGCAGTTACAATAATAAACAACAACAACATATAAACAATAGGTTTGAAAAAATTCTGGTAATTGGATTCATAGATTTATAGCAATATATATGTTTGGGAAGCATATGGAAATTATGCATATATTTTCAGACTTCAGTTTTATTGCTTTAATAACACACACACACACATAATTGATAACTTAACATGTAAAATTGTACTGTTTAGCATCTTTGATTCATATTTCCTAAAAAAAAAAAAAAAAGCTAAACAGTAACTTCAAAAGTACACAGGTCTTAGTTTGTAAAATCAAATTTGTGAAATATGGAGACGAATTGCATACTAATATAATATAAAGCTTATTGACGTTTTATTTTTGTTATGTGAAAAGAAATATAATAAAATCACATAATAAATAGTATTTGATGAAAAATATTCTGATGCCACTACAGTATTGTACGTGTTGCATTCATCAATCAATTTCCTCAACTTTCTTTTTTTGTTATCTGCTTTGTGGATTGATGCTAGCAGTTAATTCGGGAACTCAGGCAAGGGTAGTCTAGCCTTTTCCATCTGTGATTTGGTTATTTGTAGCCTGGTGCTTCTTTTTTTTCATAACTTTCTTGCTTTTCATTTAACCTAAAAGTTGTTTCAAGACAAGCAACATTAGTCACCTCTCTTTTCTTTAAATCCTTAAGCGAAAATAACAGCCACATGAATTTATCTTGTGTAATCTTTCCTTCTTTTTTTTACTCCTTTGTTGTTCCCTTTTCTTATCATAGTTAAAACTGTACTGTTGTTCTTTATATTGCAAAATCTCATTTTTCTATTTGATGCCAGTTCATATCAAAGCAGTTTCCCACCACTACAGTTATTCTATCATCAGGAAATGGGAGACTAGAATAGAATTAGAATAGAATAGAATTCTTTATTAAGAATAAAGAAAGAATCTGTCTTGGTGCATGTGATCTCAGTGTACATAAAAGAAAAAATACATTCATCAAGAATCATCAGGTACAACACCTTATTATTATTAAGTCATAGGGTACAATAAGCAATCTAATCATACTAGGAAAGAGTCAAATCATTAGGATACAAGCTACAAAGTTACGGTCATATAATCATAAGTGGGAGGAGATGAGTGAAAGGAAGGGAAGATTACTACTAATAGTAATGTATAAAATAAAATATAAAAAATAAACAGTCTAGACCAAGACTCCCAACCAATCAGGATGAAGAAAAAACCATTCTGGCACAGCAGTGGGATAGCACCAAATTTAAAATTGAAACGGCTGTGAAAGTCTGACTCACAGACAAACACAATACAGAAGCCTGATGATGGCAGATGAGATTCTGCTGAAACGTTGCTACAACTTTAAAAGCACAACTACAATGACGTGGGAAAATACCCAAACAAAGCTGAATGCCATACATGTAAGTAGCCGCAAAAACTTAAGAAAACACACACACACACACATATATATACACATACATACGTACACATATACATATATACATACATACATATTATTGTACAATATAGCAGTGTCAACAAAAGTCATAGAATAAAGCCTATTCCTTCATACTGTGCCATATTATACTATTTATTTATTTATTTCTCTATGGTTGTTAAGCAAATCACCATGGTTGTTAAGTGAATACATGATTATGAACCACAAAGTTGTTTCTGTAAAAGCTCTCTAAATGAGAAACATATTATCAGAATGTGTTTTGATCAGTTCAAATGCTGAACTGATTGCCAGAAAAGTTTTTTTGTGTTGTAGAAAAAAAAGGTTTTGCAATGTTGCCTTCTTCTCTTAGTTGTCTCACAGTCCAAAAAGCTTTCATCGATAAAGCTTTTTGTATAAGTTTTTTGCTATGTATAGTTTGGAAAATTGCTATGTATAGTTTGGAAAGAAAAATAGTTTTACTTACATTTTTACTTGCCTTCCTTATGTTTCTCCTAACTCTTAGCATGTCTAGGGCTAATAGTCAAAGGTTTTCTGAATGTTGTACCTGAAAAGTATCTTTTATGGAATTAGTGTAGTTTAGTCCAGTAGAGGGCACAATGAGTACATTGTTTAGCAAGAAGCTTAATTTAAAAAAAAAGAAACTCAAGTGTTCTTGACCTTTTCCCTCCTCAAAGTGTCATTTAATCATTTTACCATTCTTCTCACCTCTGCCTCATTTCTACAGTGTACCAAGCCCTTATGAATGACAGGGTCTGAAAAATGTAACCCCCATCCTATGCCTAACTGAATATGAAATCTGCAATTGTATCTCATCTATTGGTTTTCCCTTCTAGATCACTGAATGTTACCTTACCCTCACTTGGTGGGTTCTGCACCAGTATTGGAGAAATTAACTTATTGGGAAGGACGGCTGTTGGTTCCTGATATTAAATGTATAACTTTTGCACAAGGGTTAACTAAGCTCTTTTCCCATTCCCCCCCACCCCCATTTCCTTTAGAATATGCAATTAGTTTTTGTTATACCACCTTAATCTGCTTTAAAAGGTACCCTTAATTGGATGAGTAGGGATTTATGAATGTGTCTCTTAATGCTCTCAATTCACCATTCAATATGATTAGAATGGAATCTATGGTGTTTCACTTCAAGGTAATAAGGCAACATTCTGTCAAAAGGAAAGGAAACCAACTAAAAAGCTTTAATCCATTTTGTTTCAGTGGAAAAGATGCCAAAGAAGAAGCGAAAAACTGCAAATGAGCCTGATTTCAAAGATCAGGGAGAAGAAGAAGAGCCAAGGGACCTCTCAAATGCAAAGTTAACACATTATGCGGATACATTCATTATCATATCTGACAGCGATGGAGAGGTGAGTGAACAAGAGCATAAACAAAATAAATATTGACTTTGGGGATCTAGTTATATACCAATATATATGATTGAAATGAGTTCAGGCACTTGAAAATCTCCCATATAAAAAGAGAGGTGAACTATATTTATTAGTGCATTTATTTGCCGCCCATCTTGCATATATAAGTAGGAGCCACTCTCTTTTTTAAAATCGGCGTCCAAAAGCCCCAGATAGTGTGAGGTTGATATGATGACTTCACAGGTGTTGTAATGTATTTATTTATCATATTTATATAACCGCCCATCTCACATGAAAGTGATTCTGGGTAGTGTATACAAAACTTAATGAAATAAAAATAATTATTTTTACAATTAAAAATAAAAAGTGGCATACAAAACAGGAGGTGATGATATTAACCACAGTAAGGGAGCCATCACAAAATCTACCCAATCCTAGAACTCCAAGGCCTGGTGACATAGTCAGGCCTTGAGGAACTTGTGAAATGTTAAGAGGGATGGACCTTTGAGGGGAGAAGATTCCACAAGGCAGGCACTGTGGCAGACAAAGCACATCTCCTTGGACCCACCAAATGCAATTCCCTAGCAGATAGGACCCACAGCAGGCCTCTCTACCAGACCTGATAAGATGGGAGAGGTGGTCCTTCAGATAACCTAGCCCCATGCCATGGAGGTAAAAATCAATATCTTGAATTAGACCCAGAAGCAAACTGAAACCTATGTAGCTCACAGAGTAAAGATATATACCACTCTACCTACACATGTAACTGTACATGTCACCACTACATTTTGCACTGGATGAAGCTTCTGGATACTCGTCAAATACAGTCCCATGTAGAGCACATTATAGAATCCAAACGGGAGGTAACTAGAGCATGAGGACTGTTACCCTTTTTAAGATATAAATTGGGTCTACTTAAGATATTGAGATTGCTTGTTTCCAATCTTTCGTGTGTGGCTTCTAACAGTTAACAATAAATGCATTTACCCCATTTTTAATCTCTATTTTTGTTAGTAATATAGAATATACTTTAATGTTTAATTCTACAACATTCAAAAATTCAAATTTATTTAATTACAGTCAATAATCAGCAAAGTTAATCTAAAGAAAGCAGGATTCTATGCTAAAAATAGAAATGGAAATATATTCATTTTACATATTATTACATATTGGAAAGCACTGTTGCATGTAATTTGATAGCATTTTCCTAGCTGACTAAGGAGTGGTTGTAGAGAATGGTCAAAAGCCAGCTTCTACCTAGAGTAAGAAATCTTGCATCAATTGAGATTCTCAGTGCAGTAACATGTTCCTGATATGTAGCTCATTTTTAGAGCCCTACTTGATCTTAGGAAGAAATGATTTGAGGGTTAAATAGTATCAACAAATCAACAAAAAACTTCTGCAGCTAATGTTAGAAATAAATGATTCTACCTCTTCTAGGTACCAGATGTCCATCAAGGGACTTTAAAGATAGCATCAGAAAAAAACTCTTAAAAGGTTCTTAAATGCTGCCATATTTTGAAATTTGCTTGGAAGTCTGCTTAATGAGAAATGTCTAAAAGCTTTGGGGATAACAATTCATTCCAGAATGCTTCCTTTGATACTCATTTGCTTTTAATGTTAAATTCTCATGATAACATCAACTTGTGAAAAGTATTGTTTACTGGTACTGTATGAACAGATGTACAAATGAACTAAACTAAGATAGGAGCTGTATTCTGTTCAATGTAACAAAGCTATGTTTAATCACTAAATCAGATTGTTGCCATTCTGTAGCGTTCAGTACTGTATTCATATATCAAATGTAAGAATTCTGAATTTGCTGCTAGTAATATTAATGATGTTTTATGAATTAACAATTACATTTTTGATTTTAGGAATGTCTAAGTTTTCCTATAAACTGAATTTAAGGCCTGTGAAATTACTGATGGATTTAATTTGCTAATGTACGCTTGCAGTTTTTATAGCTTTGCCCTATTTTTTTTTTAAAGGCTACTGTGATTACAGTATTTACACACTGCCTAGAGAATTTCAGCTCTAATTAGTAGATTTGTGCCTAGTATTTTAATGGCCAATATTGATATAGTTATTATTTGAAAAGACTAAAAAATAGCTGCAGATGTTAAAAGGGAGAAAACCTTTACTGTTAATAATATGAAATTAACACCTGTATATTTATTAGAAATCTTCTCTCCTAAGGAAACTCTTTTAAAGAGCTATATGATATATCAGTGATTATTTCTTTGTGCTGAAGTTCCAACCAGACAAATGTTGAACAGTCTTTGGATTCGTTTTGTGTCATTGTTTTTCATGCTGAAATTCTGCTGTACTTGAGAAAATAGATCTACTGCTGGTTATAATTATTTATATTTATATTATTGTATACTGCATATTGTAACTGTATATTATTTGAAAGCAAAAAAAACCCCATCAACCACAAAACAAAAAAACCTAAACTTTTCTTCAAATAATTCTGTTAATTATTTGGTGTTTTGGTTTGTATCTTTGAATGTCTAAACCAGCGTTGCTCAACTTGGCAACTTTAAGATGCGTGGACTTCAACCCTCGGAACTCTCCAGACAGAAAAGTGTTGAAGTCCACACATCTTAAACTTGCCAAGGTTGAGAAACATTGATCCGAATAATATATACTGATGGCATAATTTCTCATATTGCAGAATAATATATACACAAGGAGGCCACAAAAGAGCCCATTTGGTTTTGTCTAAGTAAAAACTTTTCTCAACATGTTTAGTGAATGGATTTATTCCATTTGCCTTCTTTATTAATATAACCTTGATTTTCATTTTGTTTCTTGAAAAAATTTTTTGGGGGGAATTGTGAAAAATATTTTGACTTTTCAAACTTCTGGTTGCCTTATAATAAAAGGATGCAAAAGTGCAGCCTAAAGTACTATATACAGCTTACAACGGAGCTCATTCTATTTCATCTAGCAGCCTTTGGATGAGGTTCCTTATGATTCACCAATATAAAGGGAGACTCAGAAATTGGAGATTAATTGAACTGTTGTTGTTCCAGCAGCCTTTCATCAGACATCTTTAGAACAAGTCTCCAGTATTGTTTTTGAATTGGGGTGTTTTGGAGCGGTTACAGCTGGAAAATCTCCTATGGGTCTTTTTGGTGTATCTCTGGCAGATTGCATTTTCTATCCTGCTTTATTGTCAATGCCATTTATGCTGTCTCGCAACTTCTTAAAACCTTTTTTTTGTACAGGCTTTGTTTGTTTCAGCATCTGCTAAGGCTAATCAGGGGAAGTGTTTCTGCCCAGTTGTTTGATCATTGTCATTTGCTTCTGAATTGTACAAACAGATGACAAAAGTGACTCGAGACAGACTACTGTATGTAATTAGTGTCTTCATCAGTTTTTACTGCTGTTGCTCAAAAAATGTAGTTTTCTAACAGACTTGTGTGTAGTTAATAAGCTGGATTCTTTTATTTGCTGCATTTGTATCCCACCTTTCTCCGTTGATCCCAAAGGCATCCAGTGAAGTAATTCACAATAGAATATAATTACTAACTAAAATGTTCCATGTTGAAACCCAGTGTCTATCCGTTGTGTCACACTGGTTGTTTCTGTAAGATCAGATAATCAGGAAGCTATGATAATGTGACAGAAAACCCACAGAGAAAGAAAATATGCAGTACTGTTTGAATAAATGCAATTCAGGCAATGCTGGGGAATTAGCTTCTGTTGAATATTGTGGTGGATTGCATTCTTGATACTGAGGTTAATAATTTCCTCTGTTGAGATTGCATTGTGTCCTCGTGTAGTTAATTCATCCTGGAACTATCAGGCTATCCTATTTCCTTTTTTTAAACATTTCCACTAACTCCTCTTAATTTTTCTTTAAAAAATTAAAACAAGAAATGCCATATTATATGTTATTCTATACTTATTATTCTATAGTTGTGAATTTGCCATGCCATAACTGTTCAAACAAGTTTATATCTTTTCTAAGAAAGTACAAAATCTCTTAACACTAACATAGACTGCGGTTCATATTGACAAATACGTTCTTGTTTATTGAATGTATTCATTACTATATTGAAATCACACAAGGTGTATCATTGTAGAATGGTTAAAGCTGAAGAAAAGTTATATTTTGGAATGGCCAAATCAAAATCCTGACCTTAATCCTACAGAAATGTTGTGGAAGGACCTGAAGCAGGCAGTACCTCTGAGGAAGCCACCAACATCCCTGAGTTGTTCTGTAAGGAGGAATGGGCTAAAATCCCAAACCAATATGCAGGGCTGATCAATGGTTAGCAGAAACATTTAGATACAGCTATTGCTGCCCAAGGAGGACCCAACAGTTACTGAAAGCAAAAAAATTACATACTTTTGCCACACAGAGATATGGAGCATTGACTCATTTCCCTCAATAAATCAGTAATCAAATATAATGTTTTGGAGTCCTTTGTTTAACTGGGTTCTCTATCTAATTTTAGGACTTATTTTAAGCCATATTTATGCAGAAATATTGAAAATTCAGAAACTTTTAAGCACCACTATAATTCAAAGCTTAAGACTCTGACTGGCACCTGGATTTTAGGAAGTTGGTTTTTGTTTTTTGGGCATAGGAGACTGATTCTAGGACTGTCTGCATGAATATGCTCTGACTCTGAGGAAGTTACAGCCCTCTCCAGATGAGCTGTTCAGAGCATCCAGACATGGGAGGTGCTTCCTTCTCTCATCCGATAGGCTGAGCTGAATTCTGAGGACACTCCTCCTTGAAGGCTCCTCCTTAGCATCCCCAGTTTTTGCTCAGTCTTCGTAAGAGATGGGCATTCTTGACTTGGCTGGATTCCTTCAGATCCTCACAATGATTTCATAAGGGCTAGAAAACATGGGCAGATTGGAATAGTAATCCCCCAGCATTAATTACTGCAAGTCCTCTCTAACTTGTTGGTGAAAATTTGGTAGGTCAGTTCATATTAGATCTATTTTTAACTTCTATAATATTCTATGTTGTTTTAAGCTTCAAAAGCAGATGTTCTGAAAGATGAGGAAGATTTGTATGCATGCATATGTAATGTCACTGTAGCTTCTTGCAGTCTCAGGGTGGTTTGAAATGTGTTAAAAATAGCAGGTGATACAGTTGTTACTGGATTTTACCACTTCTGATTACCCACAGAGATTACATGTGTGTTACTGAAAAACAGGTCTAGTTGTATAAAGTTAGCATATTGAAAGAAAATATGTTTAGTCTAGGCTTCATTTTACTTCCATTTTATCTCCTTTGCCAATAAGAAAATAAAAACTTAGCAAGTCAAATCAAGTGCAATACTATCAAAAACAACATACCAACAAATATAAAAGTAATCTTTTAATAACATTCTGCTCAATACCTTTCTACAGTAGAAATGTTTCGGTGAAGGAACTGAGCTAGATCCTAAATCCCACTAAACAGGTGCTCATCTATATGGTAATATTTAAGGATATGCTGAAAGGCACCTACTCCTCAAATCGCAATGTCAAATGTTCGCTTTCATTATAGGTTAAGAGGCACAAGAAAAGACAGCCCTTGCTTCTGTGTGCTACAGCAATCAACAAAATAACTGAAAATGCAACATAGAAATAAAGTCAACATAGCATAAAAAACTAAAAAAATAAAAGGAAACATAGACACACAAGGCATTTGTATAAACACATTTGCAATCTTGTGGAGATTAAAAAATAAACTAACATGGGGGAATGGATGTAATAAGGATTCTTAAAGGGATCCTTTAATGGAAAAGCAGAATTGGGATTGAAACAACTGAGAATGTTTGTCTGGGAGAAGAGAAAAAAAGACAGAGGGTCCATATAATACTTTTCAAATATCTAAAAGGATGTCGCCCAGAAGAAGGTCAGAGCTGCTTTTTATCATTCTATAATACAGGGCATGACAAATTAATCTAAATCAGAGGAAGGACAATTTCAATTAAATGTTAGGAGAAGCTAAAGGTATGCTTCAAAGTCAAAACAAATTACTTACTGCAGTTTAGAAATCCTGCTGAACTGTTTCTGCTTTGGCCAAAACTAAAACTTACTGTGTTTTGGTTGTTTCAGATTTTGTTTCATCCCAAACCTGAAACAGCCAAAACATGTCAGGTTTTGTTTCTGCTGAATTGTGATCAATCCAAGGTGATGTTATCCAGAGTAAGTAGAATGCATCACCCACTCTCCCTGATGCAGGGCTGCTCTTTCATCTTCCATCCACTTAAGCCACCATAAATTGGCACATGGTCCTTGTTCAGCAGGTTCTGTCCAGTTCTGGAGACCTGGTAGCGAAAATTTGAGTAGTTCAGAGAACTGGCAAATACCACCTCTGACTGGCCCTGCCCCCATCTCTTCTCTGCCTCCCGAGTCCCAGCTAATCGGCTGGGTCTTCTTTTGTTGCCCTGCATAGGAGAATGGAGCTGGAAAGCAGATTAGTGGGGTGAGGAAGGAATGGGATTTTGCAGTATCTTTCCCCTGCCACGCCCACCAAGCCATGCCACACCCACCAAGCCACACCCACCAAACAATGCCATGCCCACCAAACCACGCCCACAGAACTGGTAGTAAAAAATTTGAATACTGTCCTTGTTGCAGTAATGTGTCAGCAGTATAGAATTAGTCCTCCACCTGGCATATCCTACTGGCTGGATTCTGAAGTCTCCCCAGAGATTTCAGAATTTACCTACAAATGGATTGAGAGAGAGAATATGGGGCATGGAGGAGGTGGCTGTAAATGTAATTACTTATGTTATGTGTATCCAATGATTCTGTTAAAGAAGTGAGGCAGCTTGAGGTTTCAGCTTAAGGGAAAAAGGTATTTTAATGATAATGAACTATGAAGAGAGAAAAAAAGACTTTATTAAAATCAGATATTTTAAAGTAGAAAAAATTATTATGGAACTGACAATAACATTGGGGTTTGATGATTATTTGAAATCCACCACATCAATTGCAATTTACATGGGTGTGTGTATGTATATATAAACACAAAAGTTAAGGATGCCTAATACTTCATTGTTTTTTATTCTTCCTCAGTTTTATAGTCAATCTGTTAGTAAACAACTTGTTCCTAAATTTAAATTTAGGCCATTTAAATTTAATCTTAACCAAATGTAACCTTAACCCTTAAGAATAAACATCACTATAGTCCCTAAAAGGTGAAAAAGAATGCAGATATTGAATACTTCACATTTTATTTTACAAATCTCTTAATGTCTCTCAGTTTTGAAGATGATGTTCAAACTTCCACTCTAATGTGTTTACATTTACGTTTGAGCATATAAAAAGGTTAATGTATTAGAATGTGGTAATCATTTCCCAACTCAATTGCATTCCTTTACTAATACATTTACTTTTCAAATCTTTCTCTTCATTTCTTTTGCAAGTGTATTCTATGCATTTTTTTATTAATATAGAATCCTGCTTCCTATGTTATGATGGCAGCTTATAAACGTATATTAGTATATTACCTTCTCAGTATATCCAAACTACAGAATATTTTTAGATTATAGTTCTTTAGAACTATGCATTTTGAATGGAGCAATAATCCAACTACAATTTTCTTCTGTATACTTGATTAAATTGATCTCAGATGAATTTTTATATTGCTCTTCAGTATTGTTTTATGATTGGGAAATAAAGTTCTTGATTACTAGTTAGTTGGTATGTTAACATTCAAGGAATTAAATGTTCCAATTAGTTGAAATCCATCTGAAATTGAAAGGTGGAGAATATAGATGAGAAAAAGAAATACATAGCCACTTGAATGAAGATTAAGTACTGTGAAAGAAAATGCAGGGGGGGATGCTTTAAAAAAAAGTAGAGATCTATTTATCAAACACTAATAGTGGGCTAGGAAAGAGTAGTGCCATAGCATGAGGTGGAGCTCTCGCCTTACAATCAGGAGGCTGTAGGTTCAATCCTAGGTAGAGGCAGATATTTCTCTCTGGGCACAATGAGAATATATCTGCTGAATAAAATTTTGCACTGGTGGCAGGAAGGGCTTCTGGCCAGTAAACACTCAACTTCAGTTGCCCAGACTCCACCCCACAAGGGATTATGGGGTCATTAAAAGGAGATGATGAACAGGGATAGGAAAGCTGAAGATGGGAACCCGAATTTCACATATTAATCTAAAAATCTTTCCACTAAATATCTGAATATTATATATGATGTCTTCTTTATAAGACCTTGATCCCTTAAGATTTAATAGTTCTATATTTCTTGCTTTGCTTTTGACAGTAAGTTGTTATCGGGATTACAGTTGTGAGCCTTGTAATTGTAACATGCAGCCTATATTGTTTTGTTAATGAAGACATGTAGTGAAATACATGAAATGCCTTAATATGATCAAGGCTCATTATATAAACTCTGCTGGTTGCCTAATCTTATTAATTTTCTTATTAAATAGTATGCTTCTGTGTGGTCATAGTGTTTATATGTTGTGACAAATCCATATATAGTAGCTTTCCCCTCCGCAACTTTTATCACAGAGCTCACAAATGGACAGTATGTTATTAGCTGTGGTAACTTGACAAGTCTCCTCTTTTATATATGTATATGTATACGTGTGTGTGTCTGTGTGTCTGTGTCTGTGTGTGTGTGTGTGTACACACACAGACACACACACACACATATGTATATGTATATATTATATATATATATATGGTATTCAGCTTTGTTCGGGTATTTTCCCACATCATTATAGTTGTGCTTTTAAAGTTGTAGCAACATTTCGGCAGAATCTCATCTGCCATCATCAGGCTTCTGTATTGTGTTCGTCTGTGAGTCAGACTTTCACAGCTGTTTCTGTTTTAAATTTGGGGCTAGCCTACTGCTGTGCCAGAATAGTTTTTTCTTCATCCTGATTGGTTGGGAGTCTTGGTCTGTGTTTATTGGTCTTGGAGTTTGCTGTCTTCTGCTTGATTGGTGTTTCTAATATCTTCTGTCTGTTTTATACCTTTTTTTTGTCTTGATTGGCTGGCAACATTGTGTTTCCTGTATTGGAGGCTTTTAGTACAGCTTGACTCCGAGTAAACAGGCGGCTATCATTTATTAGGAAGCTAGGTTTTATCTGGGTGCCTGGTTGGGGTGTGTTTGAGCTGGAGGTATCAGGAGGAGTCTGTTTGTGTCCAGGTGTTTGGCTAGCTTGTGGTGTGGAGATTTTTTTGTTTGCATACCGTGTATATGTATATGTGTGTGTGTGTGTGTGTATACATACATACATACATACATACATACATACATACATATTCTTAAGTTTTCTTAAGTTTTCGCGGGTACTTACATGTAACAATTGTGGGTGCCTGACTCACAGACGAACACAATACAGAAGCCTGATGATGGCAGATGAGATTCTGCCGAAACATTGCTACAACTTTAAAAGCACAACTACAAAGATGTGGGAAAATACCCGAACAAAGCTGAATACCATACATACATATATACATATACATATACACACACACACACACACACACATATATATATATTTTCTCAAGTTTTCGCGGGTACTTACATGTATGGCATTTGTTCAGGTATTTTCCCACGTCATTGTAGTTGTGCTTTTAAAGTTGTAGCAACGTTTCGGCAGAATTTCATCTGCCATCATCAGGCTTCTGTATCCGTCTCACATATATATACATACAGTTACTCACTTCACTTTTCCTGCCAAACACAATAACCTTGATCTTTTATTCATAGATTACTTCCAGATCCACACTAAGGCACGAGGTTAAAAATCAGGAGACTGTGAGTTCTAGTTCTATCAGCCGCATGATGGCTTTTGGCCAGTCACTCTTTCATAGCCCTTAGAAAGGAGATAGTTGCAAAATCTTGCCCCCCCCCCAAAAAAACCCCCCACAACAACCCTGCAGGGACTTGTATGGGCAGTTACCAGGAAACAACATGAACTCAGTAGGACAGGGGAAAAAAGCTTGTACATTTTATAATATTTCCAACATGAGACTTCTCAGCTTAGTGAGACATTAGTGTGCATTCCTAACTAACTAACTAGTGAGACATTAGTGTGCATTCCTAACTAACATGTTTTACCATCTATTATATGAACATTCCTTATACCTTTTCCATAAATAACCAAGGGACCATCACAGATTTTTATTTTACTCCAGAATTTACTCTGGTACTGAATCTTTTGCTAAATTCATATATATGCTTACAACTGTCATATTGCACTTACCATATTCAACAAACTTCAACTCCATATAATGCAAAATATTCCATAATTCAAACATACTTCCTTTATCTTATGCTTTCTCTAAATCAATAAAATGCAACACATTTTTACATCTACCATTTAAACTAATTTTTTTACTCGAGTGAGATCTGCACACTCCCTGCCTGGTATAAAATCGCATAGCACTTCCCAAATTCTGCTCACTGTTCACTTCTTGTTTCCTGTCATATAGCCATATAATAAAGGTAAAAATAGTAAGTCAGTATAATACTATATTTATTAAATTTATATCTCACTGAACTTGTTGCCTGGGAAGGTGTTTGGCAGAATTCTGATTCTGTGGGCTTTTTTCTTATGGTCTTAGTACTGCTGTCTTATTTTTTAAATAAGGAAACAATAATAACATCCTTTCAATTGTCAGGCATAGATATGGTCTTCACACAATCATTGAATATGTTACACAGCCCTTCCATAATAATGGTTAAAAAAAAGATTAGTGCTTACATTAAATGTAGAATTGCTTAAGAACTACAATAATTTCCTTCTGTGTCCTCAGATAAAGTCATTTTTAGAGAAAGCAATGTAATTTATATTACTGCAGCTATGGTGGTGCAATGGTTAGAATACAGTATTGCAGGTTAACTCTGCCAGGAGTTTGATTCCTTCAATCCTCACCTGCACAAAGTTGACTCAGCCTTCCAAGATTGGTAAAATGAAGACCCAGATTGGGAGCAATATGCTAACTCTGTAAACCGCTTAGAGAGGGCTGTAAAAGCACTGTGAAGCGGCATATAAGTCTAAGCACTATTTCTATATTTATATTGTGATATTTTAAAAGGTTTAACCCTCTCCCCCCAACAAGAGTCTTTTCAGAATTTGTACTATTGGCAGAATTATATACTGTACAAGTCAGACTGAACATACTGTAACTGTTAGCATCTATCTATCTATCTATCTATCTATCTATCTATCTATCTATCTATCTATCTATCTATCCAAAAACTTCCCGTGAGTGTATCGGAGATATAATTAAGCAGTATCTTTTATTTTTGAATTCTATTTAATAAAAATATTTTTAAAAATCACATTTAATAAAAACTGCATGTGCATGTTGAGCCCATGAGGATGAATTGAATTTAGCTCTCTACACTGATAATTTTCTGGCATAGCAAATCATACATAGATTCCATTGAAACCATCACCTTTTTGCCATTAATATTAACTTCTTTTACTGCAGGAGGTTTATTTGTTTTTGCCTTTTTTAATTGCCTTTTTTCAATATTTAGATGCTAGTGTTTTTCCAGAGAGAAAATAAATTTTCTCCCGACCTCGATAGTTGTAGGTACTGTGGTGTACCTACATCATCTGTATAAAAAAGCACCACAAATAATGTTCTTTCTGCACCAACTCAGAAAGCTCAAACTGCCCAAGGAGCTGCTGATACAGTTCTACAGAGGAATTATTGAGTCCATCATCTGCACCTCTATAACTGTCTGGTTTGGTTCTGCAACCCAACAGGACAGACACAGACTTTAGACAGTAATTAGGACTGCAGAAAAAACAGTTACTACCAACCTGCCTTCCATTGAGGACCAGTATACTGCACAAGACAAAAAGAGGGCTGTGAAAATATTTACAGACCCCTCACATCCTGGACATAAACTGTTTCAACTCCTTCCCTCAAAACGATGCTATAGAGCACTGCACACCAGAACAACTAGACACAAGAACAGTTTTTTCCCAAACACCATCACTCTGCTAAACAAATAATTCCCTCAACACTTTCCAACTATTTACAAAGTCTGTATTACTACTACTATTAATTCTGCCATCCTTTCTTTCACCCATCTCCTTCCAGTTATGACTGTATGACTGTAACCTTATTGCTTATATCCTAACAATTTTTATTGACTGTTTCCTAGTATGATTTGATTGCTTATCGTACCCTATAACTATTATTAAGTGTTGTACCTTATGATTCTTGATAAATTTATATTTCTTTTACATACACTGAGAACATGTGCACTAAGACAAATTCCTTGTGTGTCCAATCACACTTGTCCAATAAAACTACACTATTCTATTCTATTCTGTTCTGTTCTGTTCTGTTCTGTTCTGTTCTGTTCTATTCTATTCTATAACTATACCTCCATGAATATTTGCCTTTGTTAGACTTTTGTTTGAGGTTATACATTTTTGTATGATGCTACTCAACTGTGTATAGTTCTTTAAATAAAATGGGAAATACCAATTAGACAAAGTTTTTTCCTTTGGCAATGAATTATGTCTTGGATTCTGGGATGCCCACCTTTCCTTATATATATAGAAAATAGAAGCTGTTTTTTGTAGATGCAGACAAAATCCACTTGATTATGGGCAGCAGCTTTTGTGCTGTTAGTTGGATCTACATACTACAACTCTCAGCATATCTGGGTAGGATGGCCAGTGCTGCAAATTCTGAGAGGCTTTAGCACAACACATTTAGAAAGCATCTATTTGAGAAAAGTTTATTTATACCGATAGAAACATGATGCTAAGGGAAAAGTGTACATTTCTAGGTCTTGTCTCATCTTCAACAATCCATAGTCTCAAAAAAATTTGGATTGCTGAAAGACATTTTCTACAACAGTTTGAATTTTGAAAGTGTAAAATGTTAAAGTTATTGGATGGAAGCATAGTGAAATAAATATAGGACACTATTTAATACGTTTTTTAATCTCTTGTGATACATTTGTCTTGAATGGCAAAATATTAGGCAAAATGATTGGGGAAATATTTCAGTTGGGATGAGAAACAGTAGTGTTGGAAAAGGAAAAATGTTTTCTACACTTCTCAAAATCTTTTTACATGATGGTAACGTTTTGGCTGCTATATGTGACACGTTTTTCTAAATCTGCTTCCTTCTCATCTTCACTGCTGAAGAGCAGTTCATCAAAAAACAAAAAAGCATAACAAATATGCTTATTTATATAGATATAGTTAATATATTCACAGGTTTGTATGAATCAGTTACTCAAAGTAGAAGGTTTTTTGTTGTGATGAATATGTGCTGTTTGGAGCATACTGCTGTCAAAGAATTAGTAGAGGGTTGAGCTGAAGCGTCATGGTGTCACTTTTTATTTCCATCACCTTACTCTAAGGATACACCAGAAACTCTGAATAGTGCTTTGTTCAGGATGAGAATAAGTGCTCTTAATGGAGAATCTTGAAATCTGTTTTTTTTTCTTTAAAAACACTGGAATCTCTGGTTCACCAACCTAATCTAGTTAGCTAAACTGGGTCACTTGGGTTGCAGGGCTTCAGTCCATTATTTTTCTGAAGGTCCTTTCTTTCCCCTGACAATGTGATACAAATTTGCTCAGCGCTTTGGTTGCCTTCTGTTGCTTTTCTTTAGGAGAGATAATACATAGTTAGAAATATTTTCTCTGGGTGTCAAATGAATCTGGAGATGTATCTCCAAGCTCATGATAATGAAGGTAGAAAAAGGAATTTTCCCCATGCTTTGTATAAAGCCCCAGCCCACTGTAACCACTTAATTTATTTTCCATCTGGATCTCAGAAAGAGTAACAGAACAGGGAGTAATGAGGAGAAAGGACAAGGGTTAGGATTGCTTTTGTGTAACATCTTCATTATTGATCAGCATTTGCATACTAATGAAATCAACAAATGATGGTGAATTGTGTGAAGCTGCAAGCACATCATAGCAGAAGAGGCCAGAGGTCCCAGGAGCAATTCGAAAACATGCACAGAAAATTGCAGGATTAGATTTGGTTTCTAAAAATAATAATACTTGTAGAGGTGGGGAAGATCAACATTGGCATGAGATGGAACTGCAAAGAGGAACAAGAGGGAAAGTCGGAAATGGAACTCTGTTCACTCTTACCTCTGTTAAATTTTATGTGTGTTCATTGTCCTGAAGCCAACTGGGAACAGTGCTCTGTGCCAGGGGAATGATTTCCCTGCAACAATAGTGGTACCAAAATTAATATGCCTCTTCACTTTTCCAAAGATCTCTGCAGGATCTCTTGGAGTTGTAGTAAGTCAGTGTGGAAATTCTCTCAAATCCCATACAAATTCACCTTAAAATTAATGAATAGAATCCATTATTTGTGAGAATGTAGAATAATGCAGTTAGAAAGAATTGCATGAATCATTTAGCCCCACCCCCTACATAGTCAAAACAAAGAGGATTAGATCTTGAAGACAACATTGGCTTTTTATTTGCCACCCAGAGTCGTTGGAAATGAGATGGGTTGCAAAGACATTTTTAAATAAATAAAAATGTTTAAATCTCTCTCAACCCTTTGCAGTTACAACAGTGGGCAAAAAAATAACTTTGCAACGAATATGTGTATTTTTCACCTTTGCAATCTCAATCAATTCTCTTTTTCTCTTCTCCCTCTCTCTCTCTCTCTCTCTCTCTCTCGCTCCACTCCTCCTCTCTCTCTCTCTCTCTCTCTCTCCCTCCCTTCCGCTCTATCTATATCTCATCTATCTTATAAGGCAGGGGTGTCAAACTCACAGCCCGTGGGCCGTGCCCACCCCCATTTAGCAAAGGGGGGGAATTGCAATATGTCATGTGACAACAATGTGTCACCACGAGTTTGACACCCCTGCTATAAAAGAAAACTGAAATGTTTACTTTTACTTTGTACATTTAAGTTAGCATTGACTCCTGGAGACTACCTGAACTAGTCCCTGCAGTTTTCTTGGCAAGGTTATCAGAGTGGTTTGCCTTTGCTTCCTTCCTTGGTTGGAGAAAGAATTATTGGCCCAAGGTCACCCACTGGCTTTGTGCCTAAAGTGGGACTAGAACTCACAGTCTCCTGATTTCTAGTCTGATGCCTCTACAACAAACTAGTTCTCAACTGATAAAAGGATTCAAAATACCTCCCTGGCCACCTTTTTCTTTGAACTTATATAAGCCTTGATATCTTTCTAAGCTGCTGGTGTTAGTGCAAGGAACTCTTATTACTTCAGTGCTTTTAAAGTAAACAATTATAAATTACTTTGGGGCTTAAGAAGATCTGTAATGTTATTAAAGAATATATTTTTCACAGTAATGAAACAAGAACTTGGTTCTGCTTCATTTTATTTTAATACTACATTGTCTCTGCTTTCTCATTATACTTAATCTGGTTCACACAATTCTTGCTTATGTAAGGAACATGATTTGAGATTGGATCAATAGGCTGGTATCTGATGGGCAGATGTCCAACTCCAATTGCATTCAGTTCATTTAGAAAGAGTTAGGGTACATCTTGTGTTAGAAATCCAACCCAGCCTGATATCATCCATAAATCTGATACCTGCTATGTCAGCTTTTTCATTAACAATAGAAAAAATAGCAGCCGATTAGTTAATAGCGCAAAATATATAGTCTTATGATGTAGACTAGTTTCTGAAAGCTTACGTTTTCTGTTTCAGATATTGTACGATCCTTTCATTATTTTTTTAACACCTAATTTGGCTACCCTCTCTAGTAATTCTTCACTGACATTTTTTAATTAAGCTAAAGCATAGGATTGACTGCAATGGAGCTCCCATTGCTCTCTCTTTTCTTGTTTTTATCAATTCATTGTTATCCTCTGAGTGCAGTTCTTTTTAGCCACCTGTGAATGTTTAATCTGTTCAAATAATTCATGCTTGTTTAAGGAACATGATTTGGGATTGGATCAATAGTCTGATATCTAGAAGTCAATCCTATGTACAATAATAGGGCCTTCTTTTCCGGAGTGAAGAAGTGGGACATACTATTTGTAGGTCTTTTGGTGTTGCTTTTATTTGAAGCTGAGGCTGTGGTAATGAAGGGCAATCTGGGGTCTTCCAGCTGTTTTGAACTTAGTCTTCCATCACCTCAATTAACCTCTCCAATAATAAGATTATGGGATTTGCAAGCCAAAACATGCCTATCCCAAACATATGTACCTCAGGCTTTGCAATCAGAATATATTTTCTCTGTGTATTGAGGATGCTGATTGACTAGAAAAAATGTATTAAATCAGTTGGTTAAAGTATCTTCTAATATTTCACTTCAGTTTTCTCCAAATCCTTGCTGCAGTTTTCATTTTGATTCCTTGGTTTGCCTTCTCATATATAATGAATGCTCCATTTAGATGGGCATGCTCCATTTAGTTTTGGCATGCTTTTCACATAGGTTTCACATTTTAGTCTCTGTCAATATTCATAGCTATTTTATGTTATTTTTTAAAAATGAAATCAATATTAAACAACTTTGCTTTCTCTACTGATATTTATTTTTAAGGTGAGTAGCAAACCCATTTATGCTTCACTTATGTAGATTTTCTTAAAGTAGTCTCAGTTATTTTGTTGGTTACAGTTCATTCTATGCTATTATCCTTCTCATCATTTCTACTACCTTTCTCCTATTCTGTACCGGAGACAAATTCCTTGTGTGTCCAATCACACTTTGCCAAATAAAGTGTTCTATTCCATTCCGTCTATGCAGGCACATTCTTGAAGTGGACCATTTGATTTCATTTTAGCAATCTCCCCATGTTTCCTCCTTTGATCAGTTTTTATTTTTGTCTCTCCCATTATTAAAAAGTGTCCTGCATAGCTGCACTTATCTTGTTCACCGTCTTCTGGTCTTTCATGGCATGGATATGGTCTACAGTTGTGCCTCCATTGTTACATACTGTAGAATTGAACTATTGCCAACTACTGCTTATTATGTCGTTGGCTTTTTAAAAATAGGCTTAGCTGTCAATTTCAACAGGTTGTAGCATTACTGCTGAAGGATGTGACCACTCCCCCACCCCAGCTCAGAGGGAACCAAATGGAGTTGGTAGAGTAGACTCTGATACGTAGCACGGCGGCTTTTATCACAACTCAGATTGTTATTCTTTTTCTTCTGATTGTTTTAGTCTTTTTCTTTGAGGAAATATTTTTGCTGGTTCGAGATTTTTCCTGCTGGATTAAGGAAGTATCCAGCTATATTGTGCATGCCAGCTGCATGAGCTAATGCAATTTTTATAT
Organism: Pseudonaja textilis; assembly: GCF_049901715.1. Classification (NCBI taxonomy): domain Eukaryota; kingdom Metazoa; phylum Chordata; class Lepidosauria; order Squamata; family Elapidae; genus Pseudonaja; species Pseudonaja textilis. The sequence continues at coordinate 65,952,441 of NC_141991.1, forward strand.
TCCAATCAAAATTTGAATTTTCCAGCAAAACAACTTCTCATTAAAATCTCATACTGTGGGTACTTGGCTTGGAAGTGACTGGCGTGAAGTGTATTGTCTTCTCTGACATGTGTTTGCTTGTTTGTCTGCATCTCTTATTGCTCATTATATTTATCATACAGCTCTTTTAATAGCTACAGAGTGTTCTTTTCTTCGTGTCTGAAATTTCTTTCCAACTGACAGCACTTATGCCAGTTCCTATCTTTTGTTCTTGTTCTATTTCTCTGGCCTGGGAGATTTAGACAAAGGTTAGGCAGGGGGCGAGGAAGGGCGGCAAACAGAATGTATCTCCTGTAGTTTATATATTTACCATATTTTTTCTTTTGCAGCAAGAGTCCAAAGAGGAGCAGGATCTGCAGCAGAAAAGAACAAAACAGCAACTGGATAGAGTGAAGTTCACCGCAAAAAGAAAAATTGCACGTAGGTGTCACATGTCTGGGGAAAAGGGGATGTGAGAGAATGAAGAGTGCACACTTAAAAAAAAAAATCCAGCTTTTACATATGTCAACCATTTATGTCGATGCTTAATGATTTAGTTTATATGCATGTGTAAGTGAGTCTGCAGCTGTGTTTTGGTATAATGTTGTTCTTACTCCCTAGTATATCTAAGGTGATCTTCCCCTGTTGTGTATTTGAGATCAGAAAGATGAAAGAAATTATAAAGGTTACTGGTGATGTACTGTATGGAAACCCAGAGGTAAGAATGAAAAGTGGTTATTATCACCTTCATATATATTATTTAAGCTAGCTAGCATTAGGTTTAATGCCGTTCCAACAAATTACATTTTGATTCACACAATTACCATCCAGCATTTGCCTTTATTGGTAACTGTGGTTTTTGAGAGTTGAAATCTATCCAGAGTGTAACGATTTGAGGAAGCCTGGCTAAGCCCTATGTAAAGGCAGTCTTGCACTCATATATTTTATGCTTGATAGCTTGCCCATTAGGTGAAGAATGCACATCCAGATCTATTCATTAATCAATTTAATCCAAAAGCCTCCTTCGAGTTTGTATTTAGGAGCTACAGTTCTGAGGTAATCAGTGTCAATCAACTAGTTTCCATTGCTGCCACCAGCTCTTCCTTATAAATCAGCCTTTGGGAAACCAGGAGAGGATTGAAGGGGGTCTGGCTGACAACAGAATGGGAAACCAGACTAAACTGTAGGAGTCTTTAGCTCAGCTAAGCTGATGCGGGTGCTAGGAGGAAACTGATTAACTCCAGAAATTAAACAAAATTCAGTGTTGTTATAGATGCCAGAAGAAGATAAGGTTCCACGGACACAACCCACATTTAAAAAGAGTTTAAAAAACACAAACACAATAGAATTCTAACTGTAGGGAAACAACTCCAGTTTCATCCTGGCCTAAAATAATTCCCTCATTTAAGACGGCAGCTTTCTATTAATTTCTATAGAATTATATCTATAAACAAAAAAACTATTTTCATCCAGAAACTCCTTCTTTTCCTTTACTGACTCTCGGGGGTCAACTATCGGAAGATAAGGCTGGCTTTTTCTTTAAAAGGCCAGCTGCTCTCTGTTACAAATTTGAAACCAATTCTTAATGGCTTCATAAATATATCCATAGAATTTCCTTGGTTCACTGTTGCCATTTGGTATTTAGTTTTACTTCCATCTAGCCCTATAATCTTGGTAGACCCTGGTGATATTGCTTCTTAGGTAATTTACTTGAGAAACAAGTATAGATTCATGAAGTGGAAGGGATATAAGAACATGTCCAGGATTTGCTGTACCCATTCCTGATAGTTACTGGAGGGTTTCAGGGTTTGTTTGTTTTTTTAGTTTTTGAAAGGGTTATTTCTGATGGACCATTAAAAATGTAGCAAAAAATAAAATAATGAACAGAGCAAATTTTGGTTTAGTCTCCTCATGATAGCTTCATGGTTTTATTCTAATTCATAAAATATGAATTCAGGAGCACCTATCCTATACCTAACAGTATTTGCCCACCCAATACAATCTGGTAGAAAGGCCCTCTTTATGTCTCTTTGCTCAGGGGTCCAGTATAGCAGGGGTTCTCAACCTTTGGGCTGCAGACCAGTATTGGTCTGTGGTTTGTTAAGAACTGGGCCGTGCAAGCACCAGGTGAGTGAGTGAAGCTTCATCTACGCGTGTGTGGGATCTAGGTTGGTCATGAAACTGGCTGCCCTATTGCTGAACCACTGAGTGACTCCTATTGTATGCTTTAGAAAGGCCCTTAGAGGCCCTGGCTATTTCAGCTGGCCCCAGGAGTGCGTTATTTTAATGTGTTCCTTCTGGAATTGGATTTTATCTTTTTGTAACATTAAATGGCGCTCCAGGGTTTGTTTATGTTGATATATGGCGATATGTTTCTGTTTTTAACCTGATGGGGACATGTTGGAATATATGTCAGAATTTTTAGTGAATGGAATAAGCCTAATCAATAAAATAATGTTTGCAACATATCTGATCTGAAACTATATGAGACACATTTGTGAAAGCAGTGATTGTACTCCAAGGAGAAATTCAAGTCAGGGTTTGAGATGTCTTCTCCGTAGATTTCTCTAATAAGAAAACAAGGCTATATTCAGGAATCTAAATTAGCGGAAAGCTTAAAGATCTCAGCCCTTTAAGGTAGGCCAAGTTAAGAGTCAGACACCTCAGGGATCCCTAGAATGCCATTTGACTAAATTAAAAGAGAATAACAGAATCTTGCGAGCCTGTCCAAGTTTTTTCCTGCTCTCTCTTACGCTATCAAAATCAGGGTGGGATTATTCAGAGTTTCTTGCTTATGCTTACTTCAACTTCTACACTATGTAAGTGCTTCTCTGGGTCCTTAAGAATTCTTTCATACCAAGATAATATTTAAATTCCTTTACAAGAAAGGAATTTGGAAAATGGAAGGGCAAAACACCCCCTGTTTATGCAGAATACGTATGAGGCAGGTTTGTTTCAGTTGAATATGAAATTTTCAGCACATACAGTCTTGGAAATTTTGGGTCTCTTGTACTTGTTTGGAGCCCAGTAATGTCAGCCTTATAAGGTAGAGCAAGCTAAGAAGCAAGTGGTTATGTACAGTGGTGTGGTAACACATGCATCACAACTAGCTACCAAGCCACTATATTGGTGCTCTAGGAATTGCTAGTCTGCTCTCAACCAGCTCATAACAGTTCTGAAAACATAACAATTGGCTGCCTGCAGACCAGCTCCAGCACATCACTAAAGTGGTTTTATAAATAGCTATAGAAGTTTAAAGAATAGCAACCGTAGCAGAATCTCTTAACTCTGAATGTGCTTCCCTCCTCCTTCACTTTATCTTCGTATGAATTTGGGAAGGGCCTGTCTGAGATATTTACTCAAACTACTGTAGGTTTTTTTGGAATGAACTTATGGTTCCCCTCTGATTGTTGCCTTGGTAACAATTCTGTCCACTGTCCATCAAGGCTATTTTCTGTGCTTTCTATCAAGCTCCTTCTGACTAGATCCTTAGTCCAAACGTCTCTAAAGAGTGGCCTTAGCCACCCCTAACAGTACTGGCCTAAGCATTTCCCACTTTTCACTGCTTTGGATGCAGGTCTCACCCCACTATATTAGAGCAGTCAATTAGCAATAATTAATTAGGCACATCCATTTACATGTCTGCTCTGTTATTTATTAGAAGTATAATTAGCCTTTTAGTGTTTATTTTTAGGCAAATTAAGGTTCATTTCTTTGAAATAAAAATGCTGTCTATTATTTTTAAAGGGTTGCTTGAGTTTGATGACAAATTGGTCTCTTAGAGAAAAGGCTGATATACAGAGGATGGGGGTTGCTTGGCCTTTTCCTTGGGGATTTAGATTGAGCTGACTCAAGCTATTAGCAAGTGTGTGTATGAGGGGGGTGGGGTGTACTGTACACACTTTGTGTATAAATATGTGACTGTGTGTGTGTGTGTGTGTGTGTGTATGTGTGTGTGTATGGTGCAAAGGATTATCTCTCAATGGGCCCAATCCACATCCCTCCTTGAGTTGACATTTTATTATTAATTATGAGGCATATCAGGTCTGGTTTAGCTGTACATATGAAGTTTTTGTTTACTTGTATATTTTAATTGCAATAATTTATATGCTGCTTCCTCATATAACTCTAGACAGCTCACAATAAAATCAGGCAAAACCCATCACAACATCACATTATAAACGGCATAATCATCAACAAGAAAAGCCTTGAATGTTCTTCAAGAGTTCAAAATACTTCTGCACTTCATTGCAATTCCTGATAAATAATACCTTCTGCCTTGAAGGCGTATTGAAAAAGAGTGGTTTCAAAAAAAAAAAAAACCCAATAGGGAAGGTCTGTCCTCACCTTGGAATGGGTCAAGCTTTTTTCACATTGTGGCAGCCTCCACAGAGAAGGACAGTTTCCTGGCTCCCTTCCACAGGATATCGCAGCCTGCCTTCTTGGAATTCAGGGTTCCATGACCCAAGTAGGGCAAGCATCTGCTGCTAATAGTTCTATTGACTGTGTGCCATCAGGTTTTTCTAGACTCTTAGTGATTGCATAGATAGATTTTCTCCAGATCAATCTATACCCAACCTAGTCCTTCAGGTCTTTCATGGTGCACCTTCTTCTACTTTAATCGAGTTGTTGCTGGCTTTCTTTCCTTCTACCCCTCCAGGTAGAGCATGTCAAATTTTTCTACTTTCTATTTCCAAACATTAGGGGTGCTCAAAAGTTGTCACATGCCTTGGGGATTTTAAAGATATTTTGGTTACTTTAATATAATCTAGAAGTTCTTCATAAGTAACTACATAAATATCGTAACTTTTTAACATTTTGTTTCATCTCCCAGTATTAAAGGCTTCTCTTCAGAGAGATAGGGTTTGTGTCCAAGGTAGGATAATTTGAGCGTGGTCATTTATGTCTTAAGGGAGAATCCTGGATTGATTTGTTCAATGATCCATTGGTTTGCTTTCTTGGCTTTTCCACAGCATTCTCAGATGACTTGTCCAATACCCAAATTCAAAAGCATCAATGCTCATTAACTTTTTTGAAAATTTTGAAAATGAGGGGTTTTTTTGAGGGGGGTGGGGAAGCTTTGTTTTTAAGTTGGGAGGAACTCTTTCTTGTTATTAATTTTGTGGCAATCTGATTGTAAAAGAGGGAATAATATAGGGTTTGATGGCATTGAGGAGCAAGTTGTCCGTAAGACATATTTTGTGAATAGTTCTTATTATGGTATGAAATTTAATAAGATAAACTTATCTGAATAATTTTAAGGCTTCGGTTCTTTAAAAATGCTCTTAACTTTTTTCCCCTCCCCCAACCCATTCTCCATGTTTTCTTGGTGAGATTGATTTGTCGCTCATCTGAGGCTGAATTTGATGCTGCTTAAGCTTTTTCTCAGTAGATTTAGTATAGAGAAAGCCAAACATTGATTCAGTGAAACTATGCTGGTTTTACCAAACAGCGTTTCAGATGTTATAGTTGGACTTAATTCTTCATTTATACATACGTTTATCTTGTGCAAAAAAAACCTTGGAAAATATTTTTCACTTGCAGAGTGTTGGCCCATTCTTACCTTCCCAAACATCCCAACGGTGTTTGTTTTTCAAAGCTCAGCTTCTATTTTTGTGTCTCGAGCTTTAAAGATGACTGTTTACACACACCGCAAAGAAACTAACAAAATACTTAGAATTTCTAATCATAATTAATTATGACCAATGTAATCAACATCAAGCATATACAAATTGCAGACAGTGTTTAGAAGTGATCTGAATAATGTATGACTGTCAGAGATACATAGTATGGCTTCCATAGAGCAGACACCCTGTTTGATTCTTTTATTCTTCTGCATGTTGTATATTTCATGGGAGACAAACACATATTCTTTTTCAGTACATATATGAATGTAGGATAGTACAAAGCTATGCTGTGTGTTTTTTTAAGTGTTCCATGTTCTTTGCTGTAAAGTGAAAAGAGGTCTTCTAAGCATAGGAATAATCTTACTATGTTTTAATAGCAAATGTATCTGAAGAAAATCAGATTTACTTTGGCAAAGCAATTCATGTTATAGAGGTTGATGTTATCTGCTTCCAAGTGAAGACTAGAATCCAGTGAAGCAATTCAGGTAGGCTCAAATCACTTTGGACTTTCCTGCAGGTGAAGGATCCTGTTACCCTTCTGAGGCTTCCAGGTTACGTGGCTCTGTAATTGTCCACAGTTTATATTGAAGTCAAAGCATTCAGCACACTTTGTCTTGAAATACTGGCTTGGGCCAAGGGCATCTAAGCCTTCCTTCTCTGGTAGATACTGGTGGTAGTCTTTCAACATTTGCCAGAGCCTCCAACTTGCAAGAACGTTGACCAGCTCATGAGGATATGGCTGCTCTCAGCCTTCTTGTAGAACAGACTGTATGGGACAAGGTTGAGATACAACCACAATCATTTTAAATTACTGTTTTTAGGTGCATGGACTTCAAAGGCAGGCAGCATGGCCATTGATGAGAATTTGGGGAGTTGATGTCCAGATACTCAGAAGTTGCTAAATCTGGAAGTATTGTTTTAAAGCATTCTGCTAGCGCTTGAGTTGCACCAGGTCCATGGTCAAATCAACTGAACAAAAAGCTTACTTGTATAATGTATTCTCAGTTGCGATGCACAAGTGCTGGGCAATGAGAATGAAGGATAAGAACTTTGTACCTCCCGTTGGTAAAACTAAAGAAATGGAGCAGTTGCTGTAGCTTTACAAAGCACTATAATTTCAGTTTCTTTACCTCTACTTTATTTACACTGCTAACAAATGTAAACACCACTATTTCCATTTAAGGCAGAACCGGGTAACCTTTTTTCAGTCAAAGACTGCATGTCTTTGGAATGATGGGAGAGTGGAATAGAAGTGAATGATAGATGAAGCAGATCCAAAAGTGGAGGAGTCACTAATTCTCTTGCTTTTTTCAGGCAACCTTCTCCCTCCCTCCCTCTCTATTTGAAACTTGGCTTACACTATAAATAGTGATTTGATGGCAATAGACTGCTCCTAATGTGATGTAGTGGTGTGCCCTATCAACATGTATTTCAAACCATGTGGCAGCATGAAAGTCAGTTCAGAATTAAACTCCGTCTTATCTCAGTTGTATCTTCATCAGATTTTGAGAAGTCCATGTTTTGTTTTTATGTTTCTTTCACAGCCAAACTGGCTTGCTGTCATTCTTTTGCAACTGAGAGAGAAATAGGGTTCAGTAATCTACCTGTCAGCTCTTATTCTCCTCTCGAGTTATTTCTTATGTGAACTGAACATATGCCAGAATGCTCCTGAAGACACAAAATTGTATTAGGTTTTTTTTGGTACCCAGAGACTTTTCACTGGAATGTTTCCTTATCTAACTGCAAGTCGATGTGTTTGTTCAAGATACTGCTTTCTTTGTTTTGCACCCCTGAATACGATATGTTGATGCTTTTGTTTGCTTTAGAATTGCGTGGAAAAACTTACAACAGCCTATAATGATCTGGTGCAAAAGTGTTTTACAGTATTCTTCAGATCCTCAGAGGTTCTGAAACTCCGGGTAGAATCATTGGAGTTATCATTTGGTTGTCTTTTTTTTTTTGTAAATTTGATTTGAGTTTTCACAAAGAGAAAAAAAAATACAAATAAAACATCTTTTTTAAAAGTAGCGTAATCCCGGGTTACATTTCTTCGCACAGACATAAATTCAGGTTCATGCTCATTTTTATATTCTATTCCATATCTTAGTACTATTTTACATTTTCTGCATAGCTTCTCCCCTCTTTTAATTTTTTCAATTTTATTTTAATTATCTCATCTCAATTCAAATCATTGTATTTATATTTTTTGTCTGTCCTGTTTCAATTATCTATTATCATTTCTCATTAAACAAAATTTCTTCTATAGTTATTGATTGGAGTATGACGCCTTTATATCTTTTCCCTAAAGTTGTAACATTCAATATAATACATAACTTCCATTCAGATTCTGCTTGGTACATTCTTAAAATACACACTGTATTCTTAAAAAAAGAAAAAATTATAAATGTATATAATTAAAACAACATTCCAATTCAATTCTATCATTAATATTAATATTCATTAAAGTCTTAACATCTTTAACATTACTTTTCAATTAAATATCATACTTCTATGGGAACAATTATAAGCTTTCCATAGTTAATTCCCCCCGCCTCTTCACTTATATATTATAAAACATTAACTAATTAAAATGTTCCCGTTCCTTCCTAATTCAATTTTCTCATTTATTTTATTTCACTTACAAACATTACAAACATTATTTCATTCACAAACATTTCACTAAATTACACTATTTTATCCCTCATTTTAATCATACGTTGTTTCCAATTTTCTAAAGTTATTTCTATTACTAATATAACGAAACAATCTTATGTACCTTTACAGAATCCCTTTTTCCGTTAGATTTTCACCCATTATCCATAAATAGGTCCTGTTTCTCTATATCATGCTCCGGTCCTTTGTAACTTCTTTTCCTTTCCTTCTTCCCTCTTTTCTTCTCTCTCCCCTTTTTACCCCCTTGTCTCTCTACCTCTATTTCTCTCTTCTGTATTCCCCTCTTCTGTTGCTTTCCAGTATTATACTTATTTTTCAAATTATTTTTCTTTTCTTTGGTTGTTTTTTTAAGTCTTAAATTCTCCATTCTCTTTCCTCCCTTTCCTTTTTCTTCCCCACATAAAATTGCTTGTTCATTAAAGATGGCTTCTTCTTTGTCCCAGTCTTCTTGTTTTGCAGTCTTTTCTTGTTGTTTCTCATAGTTCCAAATCTCCATTTCTAAGAATTGAAAAACGAAGCCAAAAGAACCCTTCCCTTCTTGTGCATCTTCTTTGTACTTTTTAAGTTCCATTTTCAATTCATCCAGAAGTGGTGCCATTGTAAAAAAATTTAAACAACCACCCAATTGATTTTAATCATTCAAATAGAATAACCCAAAATCCAAAGATCACCAAATAATCCAAATACACGCAAACTGTTTCTTTTTTGCTCTTTCTTTTTACTTTCTCTTCCTGGGGTTACTATTTAGTTGCAAAGTTTCAGTTAAAATGTATCTTTTAGAAGTCTTGTTGAAGTTTTACTGTAGATTCTTTTTAATTCCAGGCAGTCTCCTCCCTCTTCCAGATCCTGCCCTTATTCTTATTCTCTCCCTTCCTGCTTATGAAAAATAAAAATTTTAATGTCCAGAAATCTTTATTATCCCTTTGGCATTTTGTTTTATTTTCAGCTTAATTGCCTATTGATGTCAAAGCGGATTTTTCCGATTTCTTATTTAAGTCTCTTAGTTGTCAGTATAGGGAAGGAGAGAGAAGAAAAAAAAGCCAAACCCTTCCCTTTTCACTTTCCTTCGCTGCTTCCGACTCTTCTTTGGGAGCAATGTTATTTTTTGTAAGTTTAAATTCCAGGGTACCTTAGTTGTTGCTTTTACAATTTAACCAGGTCAGCCAAAACTTTCACTTCTTATCTTCCTCCTGCACATTCTTTTCTGGTCGAGTTCTCCTTTGTGGTGGCCATTTCTGACCACCACTACAACCGCCTTTGGGAAAGGGAGTAATGGCCAGCTGAGGAGGAGAGATGCGGCTCTCCTCAACCCTGCTGGTGGTGTCCCCCCTCTTCACCACCTCTACAGGGTGGCTTAGCCCCGAAACCAGCCGGCTCAGGGCGCTCGAGCGGCGAGCCCAGACAGAAACCGCGCACGATCGCGGATTTCTGTCTGTCGCCGAAGCCCTTCAAACTGGAAGTCCCGGAGTTATCATTTGGTTTTCTGAGCATCAATATTTTTTACCAAGTGAAAATGGTTGAACAGAAATAACAGTGAATAGATATTTTCTAAAGCAGCTTCATTTTTTTTTTTTGTTCTTGTCAAAGCAACATATGCTTTCTGATACGTTCTGGAAAAGAGCTGGGAAGTAGATAGTAGCACCATAGTTTCCTATGAAATCATGCTAAAGCTTAATTGGCTTTTGCAGTTTTTCTAAGTAGAACATTTTAATAGTAATAATAATAATATAATAATAATAATAATAATAATAATAATAATAATAATAATAATAATAATAATAGCATTCTCCAAGATATTCTTATAATAATAGTGTGTGTGTATGTATGTGCATGTATATGTGTGTGTGTGTGTATATATATATATATATATATATATATATATATATATACATACATACATACATACATACATACATACATATATATAAATTTTTTAAAATTATTTGTCAATTGCTTACAAGATAATAGGTATAAGTAAAAACATAGTTATAAATATATGGATACATATAAGAAAAATAAAAGAAACAATAGGACAGGGATGGTAGGCACGTTGATGCGCTTATGCAGGCCTCTTAGGAAAGGGGTGAGGTCAATAGTAGAAAGTCTAAGGTTAAAGTTTTTGGGGTTTGGAGAAGAAACCACAGGGTCAGGTAGAGTATTCCAGACATTCATCACTCTGTTGCTGAAGTCGTATTTCCTGCAATCAAGTTTGGTGCGATTAACCTTGAGTTTGTATCTGTTGTTTGCTCTTGTGTTGTTATGGTTGAAGCTGAAGTATTCATTGACTGGTAGTACATTGCAATGTATGGTTTTATATACTATACTTAGATTGGACCGAAGGTGGCGTAGTTCTAGGTTTTCTAGGTCTAGAATTTCGAGTCTGGTGGCATAAGGTATTCTGCAATGAGTAGAGGAGTGGAGAACTCTTCTTGTGAAATATTTCTGGACTTTCTCAGCTGTGTTAATATCACATACGTAATGTGGGTTGCAAACTGATGAGCTGTATTCGAGTATTGGTCTACCATATGTTTTGTATGCTCTAGTTATTAGTGTAATATTACCAGAGAAAAAGCTACGTCAGATTAGGTTAACAACTCTTAATGCCTTTTTGGCTATGTAGTTACAGTAGGCTCTAGCACTTAGGTCATTTGAGATGACCTCCAAGATCCTTGACAGAGTTTGGATCATCAACAAGGTCTTGATTATTCAGCCTGTATTTTATTTTCTGATATTTTTTTTGCCAATATTTCGGACAGAGCATATATTTGTTGAGATTTGAAGTTATCATTTGTTTGACCATTCTGATACATAATCAAGATCTTTTTGAAGGGTAGCAGTATTGTCTGTGGTGTTGAATAGCTTTACATCATCAGCGAAGAAAACGCAGTTGCTCTTGATATGATCACAGAGGTCATTTATGTAGAATATGAAAAGAGTTGGTCCTAGAACACTGCCTTGGGGGACACCACTGTTGACAGGTACAGAATTTGATAGGACGCTCCCAATGTTGACCATTTGTTGTCTGTTTGACAGGAATGCTTCTATCCAGTTATGCAGGTGTCCAGAGATACCGTAAGATTTTAGTTTTCGGAGTAGTTTGTCGTGTACCACTGAATCAAAGGCTTTACAGAAGTCTATGTAGATTGCGTCTATTGCTTTGCCCTGATCGAGTTGTGTAGTCCATATTTTTTGGAGTGTAAGAGTTGCAGATTACATGATAGTTTTTTCCTAAAACGAAATTGTTTATTAGAGAGTAGGTTGTTTGTCTCTAAGTGGAGGATGATGGATTGATTAATAATTGATTCCATGACTTCAGATGATGCAGCATAAAGAGATTGGTCTGTAATTTTCAACGAGGCTTGGGTCTCCCTTTTTGAAGATGGGGATGACTGTGGCTTGTGACCATAGTTTTGGCAAGGAGCTGGTCCTGAAAGATTTTTCAAAGATTATGCTTAGAGGTTCGGCTATGGCAGTGGGTAGCTTCTTTAAGAAGTAGGCACATACTCCATCCGATCCAATAGATAGAGATGGTTTTAGATTGCGTAGTGCTTTTTCAACGTTGTCTTCTGTAAAATCGATATGTATTAGATCATTGTAGTTGTCTGTGGTTCGACTAGGAAATACTGGGCATGATCCATTGCTGTTTACAAATACTGAGCCAAAGAATGTATTAAAGAGGTTGGCTTTAATAATGTCGTCGTTGCAGTCTTTACCATTAGGTCCTTTCAGGGCTGGGATGGACGTTGAGTCTTTTAGTTTGTTGTTTACAAAATTGTAGAAAGTGTGGGTGGAATTGGTGCGTAGAAGGTTTTCTTCTTGCTTAATGTGATAATTGGTGCATTCAGTTTTTTTCTGGTGGCATAAATTTTTGTATCAGCTTTTGAAGTTGGCAATGTGACCAGATTTGTTTTCCCGCTAAAGTGATTTCTTTTTGGATTGAAGCTTCCTTATTGTTTGGGTAATTTGTTTTTTTCTGGTTTTGGGAGTTGTTAATGGTACATATAGTTTGATGACTCTTTTGGCTTCAAGTAAAAATATGTTGTAATGTTCTTCTACAGTATTGCATCCAGAGAATAGAAATTGCCAATCAAGAGAGATCATTGTTTATAAGATAATAGTTACCTTTTTTGAAGTTATAATTGGGGATTCCGTCATTGTGATGATTTTTGTGCGGACATATGTTGAGACAAAAGTCAATCATGTTGTGGTCACTGTTGGAAAAGGGTTCTTTAATTTGTATTCCGTAAATTGAATTCAAATTATTGCAGAAGATGAGATCGAGGCAGTTGTTAAGTCTAGTGTTGTTGGTTACTAGTTGTTCTAGTCCCAGATTTGTTACTGCATTGTAGAAGGTTGCATGTGTGGGTTCAGTTGTACATTCGCTAAAGGTCCAGTTAATATGAGGTAGATTGAAGTCACCAAGAAAGATAAAAGCATGTGGGCAGGATGCTGCCCATGTTAGTAGTGTATTTAGCTTGTTTGCATGTTCGATGTTACAATCAGGGGCTCTGTAACATAGTAAGAACCAAAATGTGATATTTAAGGACAGTTCACAGACGATGGTCTCAGAAATAGCAAGCTCCTGGGTTACTTGGATGTTTTTTAGATGTAGGGACTTTTTACAGAAGATAGCAACACCACCTCCTCTATGGATTTCACAATCTGATTGGTAAACATGATAGTCACTGTGGTAATGGAGTCAGGGAGAGATGCGTTGAGCCATGTTTCACAGACAAATATGTCAAATTTAGCCATATTTAGTAAGAGGAGAAATTCAGGTATTTTATTTACAAGGCTTCTTGCATTGAGTTGCTTACATTTAAGGCCAGTTGTGGTTGGAACAGAGGTAGTTAGAGGCATGCATGCCTAGTTTTGAGTGATGTTGGATTGGATGGGGTGGGGTTGGATGCGGAGTTGTGCGTTGTGTGACTTTCTTTTGATGCAATCAGCTCTGTAGTTAATGTATAAGTCCTTTTCTCCATTGTCTAGACAGTTTTTGAGTTTTGCGTGGAGTTCACAGGAGCAGATTCTTTGCAGTATCGATAAGTCTGGTCTTGAGCGAAGTTTTTTGTGGATGGGATTGGTTTTTGCAATGGTATTTATTGTATGAATGAATATGCATTTGCTGGACTCATTTTTGCATACAATTCTACAAAATCTTGGGGCCACAGAGCCATCATTGTATTTGTACTCAGGGCCATCTCTGGTTATTTCAGTGATATCTTCAGGAAAGATGTTTGTTGTATTTGTGTTGCTTATGATATCATGAACTTTGGTGATGTCATCTGATTCATTGGTGTCTTCGAGACCAAATAAGATGGCATTTGGACGTTTCTGTTCATGTTCCATGGTAAGGAGATATTATTTGTGGAATTATTTGAAGGATTAGTAATTGTTTGTGGCTGTGGTTTGGTGATTATTTTTGGTTGTAGTTGTGATTGTACTCAGTTAGTTTAGCTTAGGAGAACATGATGGACATAGAGAAAAGAATGTATCTGAATTTTTAACCCCATCAGCTAGGCTTTTTTTTTTTAAAGAAACTTTATTCAGTTTTTCACATTAAAAACAATTGTTTTTAATCAGCTAGGCTTTTGTTTGCGTTTAAGCAGGCAGGGTGGACTAGATTATCTCATAGGCAGCATTTGATGTAAATTTCACTTTCATTGATGGTTTCAAGACATTTGAAACACGTGCAGGAGTCTGGAAGGTCATTGGTAGATATATTTTTCTTTTGTTTTGGTTTGGAGTTTTTGGCTGGCATGGTCAATGGCAATAGTACAGTAATCAATTACAATAGCTAGTTAATGTGATAGGTAGACAGTTAGTAGAGCTATACTATTATATATACATAACATATAATATATATATTATGTAATAGTCTAGAACTAAAGATAAATTTCCTGACAGAACATTTAATCAGTGGAATGACTTGCCTTCAGAAGTTGCAGATGCTCCAAGCCTGGAGATTTTTAAGAAGAGATTGGACAACCTTTTGCCTGAAACGGTATAGGGGTTTCCTGCCTGAGCAGTGGTTTGAACTAGAAGATCTCCAAGGTTCCTTCCCATTCTGTTATTCTGTTAGATATTTTTAAAGCATTCTTTTATGTTAAAAAATCTAGTACTTTCCTCTGTTCTCTAATTTATATAATGGATGTGAAAGTACAAAATAGAGCTTCTGCCGTATGGTTATATGATAAAATATTTCATTATGATGAATATTTAAAAAGTCAAAGTTGTGATTGCTGTGGGAACTTTAACTAACTGCCTGACTTGGGCTCAATTATTTGATATTTTTCAGAATATATTACACTTTGTTTAGCACTACTTATTCCAATTTTGAGGATATACACTATAATAATTTCCTATTTAATTGGTTCTTATATAATTTAGGTAGTTTTTCCCCTTCTAAAGCTGAAAGTATTCAGGCTCCTTCAGGTATGAGAATTAAGGGTCTAATCATGATTTATACTTTTATTTTAATCTTCTCAGAGATGTCAGAAGATGAACAATTTGCCTTGGCTTTAAAAATGAGTGAGCAAGAAGCTAGACAGTTAAATTCACAAGAGGAAGAAGAGGAAGAACTTCTGAGAAAAGCCATTGCTGAGAGCCTTAGTGTAAGTAGAAGAGATGTTCTCCTTTTTCTCTCTCTCTCTTTTTTTTTTTTTTTTTTGCTGTGTAGGTTTCAGAAATTACTTTTCTCCAAGGCTGGCTTATGAAACTTTACTTGGAATCTTAGTCTTAGACAAAGTATCTGACAAGAGAGCAAATATAACAAATATATTGGTTAAGCCTTACTAATGGACTTATTGATGCATAATATCTAATTTCACCGTTGGCTATCACCGAGCAGATTAATGTGGAAGTATCATTTATGTTTTTTACTGTGTAGAACAGCAGTCAATTTGATTTAATAATTAAAAGAATACCTATATACATACATGCAAATCATTTTCATTTTATGTGTCTTCTTGTTCTTCCTGCAGAGCTGCCAGCCTTCTGAGTTTTCTGCTGTTGCTCCTGTGCCTCTCCTTTCCCAGGCATCAGGATCTCCAGCGCAAAACCATCCATCTGGACCAGAAGATTCTCAGCTCCTTGCAGTTCCACCACCTTGCTCTGAATCTCCTTGCTCCAAGTGCAGCTCCATCTCTCCAAGTGACAAAACTGATGAGAACAGAGAGACAGATGTCGCCAAGAGTCCCCTGGTAGTACTGAGGAGGTTAAGTCAGGACATAGTTAAAAGCTCACTAGTTTCTAGCATAATTGTATCTCCAGGGAAGAATCAGCCTTTAGCAAGGTCAGGTACTTCCTCACCAGCTGGGAACTGCTCCAGTGACGCATCACATAGTTCAGAAGAGGAGTTACCTATTATTTCAAGTCCCACCTTTCCTCAAAGGCCTCGGAGGTCCTGGCAGCTGGCACCCCGGAGACTTTTTATAGGCAAGCGCAGCCTTCTAACACCAACAGGCAAAGAAATGGAGCTTTCTCAAAATTACTTAAAAGAAAACCTTCATGTTGACTGCCCAGAAGTCCTGCAGAAGGAAGCCCAGCAGCAGAGTACTTTTGATCATGACACAAGTCCTTCTGAGTTCAGAGATCAGGCTGAGCATGGCAAAAATGCTGAGCTTATAGAAAACACTGGTCTACCAGAAAGCGCACCAGCAATTTGCACACTTCCTTGGACTGATGAGAAATGCCAACATGAAGAACCGGGCGTGGTGCACTATTATTGGGGTGTTCCATTCTGCCCCAAAGGAATAGATCCTAACAAATATACTCAAGTCATCATGTGCCAGCTTGAGGTTTACCAGAAAAGCCTGAAACGGGCACAGCGGCAGCTCCTGCAGAAGAAGCCATTTGGGGAACCAATTGTTCCTAATTCAAGTTCCCTGAGACAACGTAAACTTGCAAAAGATGCGAAAACATCAAGACAAAGAGAAGATACTGATGATCAAGAAGGGGAAGACATGGATGCGAAAAAGGAACCTGATAATGTTGCCTGGCTCCTTTCCCGAGTAAACGGAGAGTCTTACAAATATCCAACAGGGGATGTAGCAGAGGGAAGAAACTCTGAGTGTGGAGATGAATCAGCGAGCAGCTCTCTTCAGGTAAGTTTGCCCTACCTGGCTAATTATGAATCAACGAAAAAAGAGTAGAGTGGCGCTAAGCATTTTGCTGTCGTGCACATTCCTGGATCAAAATGGCAGAAGATTATGCTATTGATTTTCAACAGTTAAGGTAAAGTTACAGGGAATTCTAGGGAACACAAAGAATTGTATGGGGGCTGTGAATTGCCAATTACTGTACTGGATGTTATCTAATGATGCTTCAGGGGCTCCAAAACCATTAGAGTCCTCTGAGAATCTGCTTTTATTAATACAGATAATCCTTGACTTATGATCACAATTGAGCCAAAATATTGTTGCTCAGCAAGACAATTTTTTTGAGTGTTGCCCCATTTTATGATCCCTTTTGCCAGAGTTGTGAACTACCTCAGTTAAGTGAATCATGTAGTCAATTCAGTGAATCTGGCTTTTCCCGTTGACTTTGCTTGTTGGAAGACGGCTAGGAAAATTACAAATGGTGATCACAACATCCCAGGACAGTAACTGTCATAACTACATGCCAGTTGCCAAGCACCCTAATTTTGTTCATGTGTCCATGGGTTTACTGTAGTGGTCATAAGTGTGAAAATCAGAGCAACATTGCTTTTTCAGTGCTGTTTTTAATTTCAAGCAGTCACTAAAGGAATGGTTGTAAGTCGAGGACTATCTGGTGTATTGATTTAGTTTAAAATGTAAATAAAATTATGTCCACAAATGCACAGCACTGTATAACAAATACAGTGCTCTGGATTGTTGATCAAGGGGTGTTGCTAAAATCATGGCTAGATTATGTTGCATATATTAGAATCAACAGGATGTGAAGTCCCGTATAGTCTTATATTTGGACAGTTGTGGTGGAACATGGTTTGCTTTCCGCTGTGAACTTTTGCTACTCTGAACTGAAATTTTAATTTATATTATTGAATTTATTTTATTGCTTTGTCCTCTGGAGTTATTACATTTCCCAAACCTATCAATCTTTCATGCTTCATCTGTGTTTCTGCTTTGCATTTTTGAGCAGTGCATTCTTTTTTTCATTCATCGTGTTACAGGACAAAAAAAGATGAGGCATATCCAGGAAAACTTCACAATCTCTCTAGCTGTTGAAGTTTATGCAGTAAAGCCAGAATGAAGCTTAATCCTTGGCTTTGTTTGCTGAAAGTGTCCTTTAAATATCTATGAAGTGGCCGCTAGGTGTCAGGTTTTCTCTCTTCAGGGGCAAGAGGCAGCTTTCGGTCACCACCGTGCCTTAAACCCATTGTTACTCAGGTGAAATATTTATTGCTGTTGTATTTTAAGTTTGTGTCAGCCTTTTTCAACCCTCATTTTTCATAATGATTTCACTGCTAGATCATTGTATAACTTTATCTTCTTCTGACTGAAGCTGAACCCTGTTGTTACTATTTTCAAGTATATTTGATTGTTTACCCTGGTGATGGAAAGATGTTTTGTGATATTTATATTCTACCTTATAATATTGAACACTCTGAGGAAAATCTGTCATGTCTGCATATTCTTTTAGAAGTAGAAGAGCAGTACACATTATACTTTAGGTCTCACAGACTTGGACACAAAATGGTTATATTTAAACAACCTTAAAATAAAAGTGAGCTGCAAAGACTTGGTTTATGCCCAATTTACTCACTTGTGATAAGCTGGCAATGACCTGAATGGTTTAAGGTCAAGCCTTCTCTGTTCTCTTGTTGGAACTTCTGACCATATTTAATTTGGAATGTATTTTGGCAAGTAAAATGCACAGAAACCTGCCATCACTGCTGAATTCTTGAGCTTTTTATGCAGTTCAAGTTGGGGAATAATGGTTTTGACATTTAAAATTGCTTTAGGACCCCAAGAGACAAATGGCATAATTGGGGAAACTTGAAAATACAATTAGAATGCAAAAAGCTTAAGTCTTCACTTGTAAATAGACACAAAAGGACTAGTAGAACAGAGAAGTAAAAGTGGGATGGTAGCCAAGTCTAACAATATGCTTCGTGACAGGTAATTTTTAACATTGCTTTTCTTTCTTCCACATGAAATAGAAAATGGAGGCAGTGGGCAGTTAATTCAAAGGCTACTTTCCATGTTTTAAGCTTCATTTGAGCATCATATTTTTCTTTGTCGTAATTACCTACCAACATACTTTGTCACAGTTTCAGTGCCCTTTGTGTTGACAGTAGTGGAAGCACTAATGTATTTAAACATGTCTCCTTAGTTGTTCAGTCCAAACAGATGCTATCAGCCAGCTGCTTGGTTGAGCCACTTGTTGCTTTTACAATATCGCTGAATAAGTTGTAAATGTAAAATCTGCAAGGTGCTTTTTTGGATGGTTTGCATTAGTGGCAGGCCTTTTTAACTATGCAACTTGCATTTGCTCACTTGCAAAAATGGTTAATGAAGGCAATAGCTACAGTTCTTTCAAGTCTTCCCTAGTGGTTGTTTGTTCACTGTGATTACATGAAATGCTATTAAAACGGTTAAACTGCTTGAGTGACTCTTTCAAGCTCCATATGTTCTTCAGGAAGAAGCAGATACTTCTATTGACATAGGTGAACATTTTTCTTATTTGTTGTCCAGACTTAGAGTGAAACAAGATGTTGCAGCAGATGTGGATTTCTGCTGAAAATAGCATTCCCATGAAACTGTTGTGAATACTCCAACCATGCTAATTCCCCCCATCTCTCCTCCATTTTATGAGCAGCTGCTTGGGATTCAATCCATCAATCAGAATAGAGCTGGAAAGGACCTTGGAGGTCATCTAGTCCAACCCCCTGCTCATGCATAATCCAACCCCTTCTATACCATTTCAGACAAATGACTGTCCAGTCTCTTCTTAAAAACCTCCAGTGATGAAGCACCCATAACTTCTGACTGGTTCCACTGGTTAATTTTTCTCACTTTTAGGAAATTTCTCCTTAATTCCAAATAGCTTCTTTCCTTGATTAGTTTCCAACCATTATTTCTTATCCTGCCCTCTGGTGCTTTGGAAAATAAGTTGACCCCTCTCCTCTTTGTGGCAGCCTCTCAAATACTAGAATACTTTCTAATCAATATTTTTATACTTTTGTCTGTCCTGTTTACAATTTCATATTTTCTTTTCTCATAAAACAAATTTTCCCCTGTAGTTACTAAACTGGAGTGTAACACCTTTGTATCTTTTAATTATTATCCATTCAAATCTTGTTTAAAGTTTAATTTATGCCTTTACAGTTATAACATTCATTTTCTAACCTCTATTTTATAAAACATAACTATTATTAACAGAATTCTGCTTGGTACATTCCCTTAAAAATACACACTAAGTTCTTGAAAAAAGTGTGTGTGTGTGTGTGTGTGTTAAGTTTTTGTGGGTACTTACATGTATGGTATTCAGCTTTGTTCGGGTATTTTCCCACATCATTATAGCACAACTTTAAAAGCACAACTATAATGACGTGGGAAAATACCCAAACAAAGCTGAATACTATACATACATACATACATACATACATACATATTTATTTATTTTTGTAGATTTTCACGGGTACAGGTATGCAGGTCTTGGCGTGTTCGGGTCTTTTCCCATGTAAGATTGAGAGTATCTTGGCGACATCTCGACGAGGTCCCACTCGCCATCTTCAGGCTGGTGCTTTGAGCTTCATGCTTGTGTGAGCAAAGCGTGATCGGAGCTGCCGTCTCCCTATATATATTGGTGGGGAGGTTGGCTGTGTTGTCATTTCTTGATTGGTTGATGGAGCTGATGTTTGCAGATTGGCTGGCTTTTCATAAGAACGTGTGTGGCTGAGGTATTGGCTGTGTGTCTATCAGCCTCCTGTGTTGTAATGACCTGGGTAATGGGCTGTGTGATGACCTTCTGAGTTCTATTGCTTTGACATCCTGGGTCTTGTGCTGTAATTACAACCCAGGAGATTACAGCGCAAGACCCAGGATGTCAAAACAATAGAACACAGCCCATTACCCAGGTCATTACAACACAGGAGGCTGATAGACAAACAGTCAATACCTCAGCCACACACATTCTTATGAAAAAGCCAGCCAATCTGCAAACATCAACTCCATCAACCAATCAAGAAATGACAACACAGCCCACCTCCCCACCAGTATATATAGGGAGACAGCAGCTCCGATCACGCTTTGCTCGCACAAGCACGAAGCCGAAAGCACCAGCCTGAAGATGGCGAGTGTGACCTTATTGAAACGTTGCCAAGATATTCTCAATCTTACACGGGAAAAGACCTGAACATGCCAAGACCTGAATATATATATATATATATATATATATATATATATATATATATATATATATATATATATATATATATATATATATATATATATTTGTTTTCTGAGGTTCTGCGGGTATTTGTATGTGGATCTTTGGTTGTTGGGTTTTCTCCGCGTAAGATTGAAGTATCTAGGCAACGTTTCGATGAAGTCTCATTCATCATCTTCAGGCTTCTGTCTCCGGCTCTGTGCTTCTCAGAGTAATGTGAGATTGCAGCTGCTTCCTCCTTTTAACTGCCAGTGGGGGTGGGACTTGATTGGGTGGGGGCTTGGCTGTGTTCTGATTGGGTGGGGGTGTGTTCTCATTGGTAGGGGGGTTGGCTGTGTTCTGATTGGTTGGGGGGTTAGCCGTGTTCTGATTGGTTGGAGGCGTGTTCTGTTCAGGTGGGGGCTTGGTTGTGCTCAGGTTAGTCTTAGTTGTTGGGGGATTTGAGCTGGTGAGTTGTGATCTTGCTGTTTGGCTTCTAGTACGTGGTCCTGCTGCATCTTCATAGTGGGTGTCGGTTTGCTTCATGTATGGCTCAGAGGGGTTTGAAGTGGGTAGTGATGCAGCTGCAGTGCAGCTTCTGGTCCATGGTCGTGCAGTGCAGCTTCTGGTCCATGGTCGTGTCTCACCACACTTCCATATAGAAAACAGACTCCCACCCATTCAGAAAATGAGACACGACCATGGACCAGAAGCTGCACTGCAGCTGCATCACTACCCACTTCAAACCCCTCTGAGCCATACATGAAGCAAACCGACACCCACTATGAAGATGCAGCAGGACCACGTGCTAGAAGCCAAACAGCAAGATCACAACTCACCAGCTCAAATCCCCAACAACTAAGACTAACCTGAGCACAACCAAGCCCCCACCTGAACAGAACACGCCTCCAACCAATCAGAACACGGCTAACCCCCAACCAATCAGAACACAGCCAACCCCCTACCAATGAGAACACACCCCACCCAATCAGAACACAGCCAAGCCCCCACCCAATCAAGTCCCACCCCACTGGCAGTTAAAAGGAGGAAGCAGCTGCAATCTCACATTACTCTGAGAAGCACAGAGCCGGAGACAGAAGCCTGAAGATGATGAATGAGACTTCATCGAAACGTTGCCTAGATACTTCGAATCTTACGCGGAGAAAACCGAACAACCAAAGATCACATATATATATATATATATATATATATATATATATATATATATATATATATATATATATATATATATATATATATATAAATAAATAAAATACGTATATATAAAAGCACAAATATGAAGACGTGGGAAAATACTCGAAGAAGCCTAAATATCATACATATAAATACCCGCAAAAACATAAGAAAACATGTATGTATGTATGTATGTATGTATGTATGTATGTATAACAATAGTAAATGAAATAATTATTCTATTCGAGTTCAGCTCGACCATTAATATTGATAGCAATCTTTTACATTTCTATTTAGAATATTTCCATCTTTTAAGAAACATTTCATTACCTAATAATATCAGTTGTCATTCACTTTAATCACCTATATTTCATATTTTACTCATTACTATCTTTATACAGAAAACAAATAATAATTATTAACAGTAGTCAATAAAATTATTCTTCTTATTCAAATTCATCCTGTCAACTGATATTAATTTCATTAAAAATCTTTCATGTTTCTTTTCAATTATTTCCTTTTTTTAAAAAAAACATTGAGACCATTCTCTTATCCTCTTTGTTTCATTTAATTACTAACAAATATTCCATTACATAACAATGCAAATGTTATCTGTCACTTTAATCATCTATCATATTTTATTTCTAATATAACAATGCTATCTCATGTACCCTTGCAGAATCCACTCTTTAAATTAATTTTTTAACCATTGTCTCTGTGTCTTTTAAATAGGTTTATACTTTTAATTCTTGTACGTTTTTCCTGTTTCTCTATATCTTGTTTCTGCCCTTTATAACTTCTTTTCTTTTCCATCTTCTCTCTCTTTTTCTCCCTTCCCTTTTTGTTCCCTTTTCTATCTGATTTTCCCTTCTGTGATCCTCCCTTCTGCTTCTTCCTAATGTTATAATTACTTTTCAAATTACTCTTTTTTTGGGTTGTTGCTTCAAGTCTTAAGTTTTTAACTCCCTTTCCCCCCTTTCCCTTTTTTACCCTGCTTAAAGTTGCTTGGTCATTAAAGATGGCGTCTTCTTTGTCCCGCCCTTCTTGTTCTGCAAGCATTTCTTGTTGTTTTTCATAGTTCAAAATCTCCATTTCTTAAAATTGAAATATGAAGCCAAAAGATCCTTTTCCTTCTTGTCCTTCTTCTTTTTGTTCTTTAAGTATCATTTTTAGATCTTCAAGGAGTGATGCCATTTTAAAGATTTTTTTAAATAACTCCCAGTTGATTTTATTTCGTTTCATTAGGATCCACTATCCAAGTTTCCAGGAATCACTCAATAATCCAAAGCTATTTCTTGCTTTTCCTCTTTCCAGGGGCTTTATTATCTTGTCAAATGTATCCTTTACAAGTCTTGTTAAAGTTCCACTATCAATTCTTTTTACTTCCACGTGGTCTTCTCCATTTTTCTAGATTCCACCCTCTTTTTTTTTTCTTCCCCTCTGCTTTCTTCCTTTTTAATTTTTTTTTTAAATTATCCAAGAGTCTTTATCCCTTGGACACTTTATTTTCAGCTAAAAATAGCCTGTTAATGTTAAAGTGGATTATATCAATTTCTTGTTTAGATCTCTTCTTCTTAACATTCAGTCAATTAAAGCTGTCAATGTGTGAGAGAGAGAAAAAAGCCAATTCTTTTTCCTTTCCCTTTCTCTTTCACCACTTTAAAGATCTTGTTTAGGAATAGTGTTAGTATTTATAATTCAAGTTCTAGGTACCTTAAATAGATGTTTTCTCCATTCAACCCAGTCAGTCAAACTTTCTCCTTTAAACTTCCTCTTGCACAATTTTGTCCGGTCGGGTTCTTCTTTGAGGTGGCCATTTCTGACCACCGCTGCAAACGCCTTTGGGAAAGGTAGTAATGGCCAGCTGAGGAGGAGAGAGGCGGCTCTCCTCAACCCCGCTGGTGGCTCCCCCTTCTTCACCGCTTCTACGGGGTGGCTTCAGCCCTGAATCCAGAAACTGAGGTAACGTTCCCCCTGGTCCTTTCTTTCTCTAGACTAGCCAAACCTAAATCCTGCAACTGTTCTTCATATGTTTTAGTCTCTAGGCCTTTAATCATCTGGATTGAGGACAATTATTTCAGAGAGAGAGAGAGGTTGCTTTGGTATGGGGACAAGAGGCTTCAAATCTATCTACTTTAACATTAAGAATAATTATTATGTCTGTTTCTTGCTAAGGAAGCAAGTCAGTTTCTTAATTTCTTTTCTGGGACTGATTTGAACAAACATTAAACTTTCTAAATCTGAATAAGCACTTTCTCTTAAAAAAGGGAACTGAGAAAGATAAATTTGGGGTGGTCATTTGTATTATTTCATCTTCTCTACAGTCTTAAAGCTAAGGGTTCTTTGCAAAGTGCACTGGAAAAGCCAGTTTGAAGTAGAGGCCTCAGGGTAGAAGCCAAAAGACTGTGAATTCTACTCCCACCATAGGCATGCAGTCAACTGGGTGACATGGGGCCAATCATTTTCTCTTCCATCCCTAGGAAGGACGGCAGGCAAAACCATTTCCCAGAAATCTTGCTAAGGGATTAATGTAGGCCAGGGGTCTCCAACCTTGGCAACTTTAAGACTTGTGGACTTCAACTCCCAGTAAAGCTGGCTGAGGAATTCTGGGAGTTGAAGTCCCCAAGTCTTAATGTTCCCAAGGTTGGAAACCCCTGATCTAGGTCACTGCCATGATTCAAACATGTTACCTGATGGCACATATGCATTGGAAAAGTATATTTGTTGGGACTATTCTTTGTCCTAGGGCTATTTGCCTTTCCCCCTTAAGCAGTGTTTACAAGCTTTTCCCATAATATCGACTCTGCTCTTGAAACACAGTAGGAAGGAGATTATGTATAGCATCTGTCCTCACTTATAGTTAGGGCCATGTTCTTCCCCCAAAATGGATAACTAACAGTATATTTGCTTAGGTTGACAAAAAATATGGGGTGTAGGAAGAAGAGATAAAGGAAAATCTAAATGGGGGTGGGAGTGGGGAGATTGGGAAAAGAGAAAGTAAACACATAGGCACAAATTTAGCAGAATTAAGGTTAAAGGTCTGTCAGAATTAAAGTGTGTGACAGTTGTCAGGCTAGAGATTCTAGCTTTCGACTCTCAAATTGTTTTTTTATCCTTTTACACCGGAAGCTTTGTGTGTAGAAAAACACAGATAGGTAAATATTTAGCACCTGGCCCTGGAAGAATTCTCAAATCCAGAAAGCCACTTCATTTAAAATTTGTATAGTAAAACATATTTACTTTTCAGAATATGCTGTTATACAATTAATGTCTCACTAATGTCTGTCGATATGAAATGATAATCCATTTGTCAACTTTATGTCCAACTGATTAATTCTGATGTGGACTTCATTTTTCAGGGTATATTTACTCACAAAACATTTTGCAAGATTTTAAACAATGAAGTGATGCATTCAATATCCGTAATGCATTAATATTCTTCAGAGTAGTTCTTTATCAGAATTAGCTTTGATAACACTTTTGCTTCTGAATTTAATTTTTGAGTTTTGGGATCATGAGAACAAGCTCTTATTACGATTATTCACTATATCCCAACTTGTCCAACAGAGCATGCCTTCTTTGCTACAATTCTTGGCTTTCTGTTTTGTGAATGGTTATTATGCAGACTTTCTTGATGAGAGATTAGTTATGGGAAATTAGTTATGATGGTAGTTTCTTCTAGCTTTTATTAGGACTCTGTAGTGATTTGAATGCACTCCTTAAATGCACTCCTAGGGGAATAAGAATGTATGAAGCTCCTGCCATAATTCCCAGGAAAAGACCCAGCTTCTTTAAGGAGTTGCCGGCAAGTATTAGGTGACCTTTTCCTTTTGGAATCTGCTCTCACTTTTACGATTTTTGAAATCAGATGATCTTTGGATTTCTTTAGATGTGTAATACAGGTAGTCCTCAGCTTACTATCTCAATTGAGCCTCACATTTTTGTTGCTAAGCAAGACATTTGTTAAGTGAATATTGTCCCATTTTATGACCTTTCTTGTCACAGTTGTTAAGTTAATAACAGTTGTTAAGTGTATTTGGCTTTTCCATTGAATTGCTTGTCAGAAGGTCACAAAAGATGAACACGCGACCCCAGGGCACAGCAGGCACCGTAAGTATGAGTCAGTTGCCAAGCATCTGGATTTTGATCATGCAACCATGGAGAGGCCACAAGGATTGTAAGTGTGAAAAATGATCGTCTGTTACTTTTTCTGTTCTCTTGTAACTTCAAATGGTCACTAAATGAATGGTTGTTACCAGTCAAGGACTACCCGTAATATAGTCAATATTATCATGTATAGTCAAAAAATTATTATTATTTTCCTTCTTAGGCTTCTCAAGTGCTGTTTGCAGAAGATACACTTGAAGAAAGGGAGCCTGTACAGATTACACAAAGGTAATGAGATATCTTTCATCACTGTTGACTCTGTAAGAGACAGATTGCCTGGGTTCATGGCACCTGAGGAAGCCGTAGCCCAGAAATTCTGTCTTGTACCTGTAACCATTGCAGACTGTATTAGGTTAAAGTTGTGGTAGTTGTACATGGGGATGTCATTTTTGTTTGCATGGTGATTGTCTGTCAGTCCCCAACCATCAGATGATTATGATTTTTGTTTACGATTGCAGCATCAAGGGAGCGCCATTTGCGACCTTCCCAGATAGTTTCCCACAAGCATTGTCAATTTGGAGGGGGAGAGGGGAGGGGGTAGTCAGATACACTTAATAACCATGTGCTTTGCTTAATGACTGTGGCAGAAAAGGTTGCAAAATCGGATTCTGTCACATGATGATTCACTTAATGAGCTTATTGTGTAGTGATAGAAGTTCTAGTCCCAATTGTGGTCTTCAGTTGAAGACTTCTTGTATGCATTATCATTCTTACAGGTAGCCTTCAAATTAACAATTGCTAATTAACAATTACTATTGTGATTGTATTTTCTACTCTCTATTGATTCATTATTAAATGGAGCAGTCATTAAGTGAAACACTGTGGTCATAAGCGATACATTGACTGTGATTTGTGACCTGCCCTGCCAGCTTCTCCATTGACTTTGCTTGTCTGAAGCCACCCGGGAAGGTTGCAAGTGGCGATCACATGACTCCAGGATGCTGTGACTGTCCTAAATTTGTGACGGGTGCCAGGTGTCTGACTCTGTATCACGTGACTTGCAGTAGTCATAACTGCGAGGGCTTTTAACTTTTTTCAGTGCTGTTGAACTTCAAACAGTCACTAAATGAATGGTTATTAAGCGAGACTACCTATATTCCACATATGGTCCAGCAGAAGAGGATAGCCATCAGAAATGCGTCCCATTCTTTAAAATATAAAGGAAGAAGTATTGATTGCAACAAGATTTTTCATTAAGTACAGCTCCTGCCCCCAAAATGTGATGATTTAATTTGACATAGCTCCTCAAAGCAGTAAGCTTTCAGGAATAGCGACAGCAATAAATTCAGAGTCGATGTGTAGGTGTGGTGATTGTGTATGTGTGCGTGAGTGCATGCACATAGGTGCATGAGTATGAAATGGAAAGAATAGAAGAGGAATCTAAGAAAATCCATCCTAATAGTGACAATATTTGTTTTCTTGAGACAACAATGTTCTTGGAAGTCCAATTAAAGTGACACGTGTAATTTGGGAGCTTCAAACTGTTTCTTTCAGAAAATGAAAGGAAGGATTGGGAGTTGCTGCTTACTTTTTACCTTTGGGTAAACTACTACTGCTACATACCTTCTTTAGCAGGAATAGCAAGATGACCACTTCTAGGATATATTCTTGGAAGTCTGCTTTCTTTCAAGCTTAAAGCAAGAATGAAACATGGAAGCTAGATCAGAAAATGAAGGCACTTCATTTGAAGAGATGGCACAGGTTAGGGAAAGTTTCATGAAATAAATTCCCAGGAAAGTTCCAATATTTGTGCTCCGTCAGGAGCTTGCTGGGAAAAGTCACTTAATTCTCACTTTAGATTTCCCAGGTCTTATAACTCAGTGGCCTTGGCATGAGGCCACCAGTTTTTCACTGCCTGATACCCTGTTTTTATTGATCTAACAACATTTTGGCTGAATGCTGTATGAGGAAGCAGATTAACTGATTTGATCCCACCCGGCAGCAAGGGAGGAATAATATGTACAGAGTTGCACAAGGAATTTGTTGGTTTGTCTTTTATAGTAATGCTTTTGGGGGTGAGGTATTCAAGGATGGGTGAGTTTCTTTGTCATCATTATTGTCAGGAGGGACTGAAAGGGGAAGAGCAAAGGAGGGAAAACTTTCGTTTCTCCACGGTGACATTATTTGGGAAGTATTCATTAGCTAGCATTTAATTGGAACAGCCCTAATTCTGCCGTGTCATTTATCTAAATTTCAAATGGTCATAATGCAAAGCCCTCAGTCTCTTAAGGCTTGTTCCATTTTCCCAGAGTTTGAGTAAAGGATTAGTACCCTGCCCATTTTTTAAGCCACAGCAGGGATGATACAGTAGAGTTTGCTGGCTAATCCTGGGAACTTCATAATGCAGTCGGTGGCTGCCCTCACCAGACCTCTGGGACGAAGGCTGGCCATTCTGTGCCGTGACATCTAATTTCATCAGAAAGTGCATCTGCCTTGAACTAACCATAGCCACGCTATTCTCCGCCTTGTGCACATGAAATGCTGCATCTGGCAAGCGACCCTTTGCCAGCGGGAGCCGTACGATGGACAGTGCACAGCACCCAAGTCAGTGGGTTTCAAATGCGCTTCAAGTATTCAGCTTCTGGAATAATTTTGGAAATTGTTTCTCCCAAAGACATGTCCCTCTGCAAGTTTTTGTGGACCCCTCAGCTTTGTTGCTTCCTAGCTTATGCAAAGTACATTAAGATTGAGATTTAAATAAATGATTGTATGTTTTGTTTCCAGGAAATACGTGATGTAGCAAGCAATGCATGAGGACTTCAAATTGATTAGCCCATTTTATAAATGTCCTAGCAAACTGTTTGGCATGAAGCCTTTTGATGTAAATCTCGATGGTTTACACAGAGCTTGGATTCATAACACCTGGTTTAAGATAATTTTATGAATAGTGATGTTAGATGATTATTTAATAATCATTAATTATTTTATTTTATTTAAAGAGTGAGAGAAGTCACATGATTTTCCATTAGAGTTTTCTTATTTATCATAAATTGGTGTTGGCTGTTTCTGTCTGCTTAAGGTTTGCAGCTGAATTTAGTAACTCTTTTCTTTAGTCAGTACTAGGATTTATGTTTTCTATATATACACTTGCATATTTGATCGCTCCAGCAAGAAAACTACACCGAACATACGGGAAGTATGAAAGAACGGTTATGTCATCGTAGCTTAGCCTCTTTCTCTGATGACATGGAGACAACATGACTTTGCCAGAAAGTGGAAATGAGAGGAATTGGGCAAAGTTGAATGTAGCCTAGGGGGAAAAAAAATGCTCTTTTCATGTTGGCAAGGCTTTGCTATACAGAAACTTTAATCGTGTCAGATTCCTGCCTTCTGAGTGAAGTGAAGATACCGAAAAAACTGATCAGTAAAATATGGATAATGAAGCCTTCATTGTCAAAATGATCCCTATTATGTTCTGCTTTTAAGGAGTTACTCACTAAGCATATGGCTGTTTTGCTACCTGGCATATCGAGTAGCCACGGGGCAAATAGGCGGCAATATAAATTCAATAAACAAACAAACAAAGATATTCCTGTGACCAGGACTAGAAAGCATCAAAGAAGCATTTGCAGATCCCACTAAACAGTCTTCCTTTTGCACATTGCTTTTAGGACATGGTTTGGAGGCAAATTGTTTGCTCTTTTCTCTTCCCCCCCCCCCCACAATTGCATTCTCTCTTGCTACCCTCTTTGAATAAGCAGAGCTTACAGAATTCCATCTGCCTTTGTGACTTTGATTTATCATGTGTTTGTTTTGGCAGCATTTCTGCCTTGACTCCTTTGGGCAACACGAAGAACCCAGACATTGCCACAGAGGATCATGCTGAGGAGGAAATCACCGTGTGCCCTGGTATGACCTTTGCGACAGTTTATTTGCAATTTTGAGTCAGAAAGGTTATGTTATGTCCTTTCAAGAAGGCCCACATTGTTTATTATTATCTGGGATTTCAGGGCATTTCCCCCCCTCCAAAATCCCTTTGCTTCCACAGTATAGTGCCTGCAGATGCCTCTTGCCCCATTAGTTTCCTCTTTCTATTGTTTGCTTGGCACCAGACTGAGGATGAAATGAGTACTACTTGCTGCTTTATTTTGAATAAGTGCTATTTCAGCAGGTGTTTATAGTGACCTTTTTTTCTTAGTTAGGTATAAGGGAACAAGATCTCTTGATTCTGTCCTTCAGAGACTGAAAGACATACTTGTTCCTCCCAGTTCTGAATGAACAACTTGATTCAGTGAAATGGTTCAAGGTTAAACTGTGTTCTTCCAAAGCCAATCTAATTCTGACATTATTTTCTTAAAGCCAGCTTTTTTTCAGTTGTATATGTGACACGGGATTAGGTTTAATTGTGGGGTTTCCTACAGATGATTGGATAAGTTTTTTATTGAGGGAAGTATAGATAGGATACAAAGAAAATTACCAGCTACATAATGCTGAGCTGAGGGGCTTTATTCTCGCATAATGCCGTTCACCAGCTTGCACCAACAGCGTACAGTTTACATGCCCTACTATTCCCTGTTTCTCATTGAGCCATAGTGCGGCACTAGTTTTATCTACACATAGCTGCACTATGGCTTTAAACTTCTACTTCAGCTGTGTTGTTGCACATTGTCTGCTAACATTTGTGACAAGTCTAAAAAATGTTTAGAAACTGTGAAGACACTGTAAAGCAAATGGGATACGTTTTATCAGCTAGCGTGGAGTGTGCTGAGGAGGGGGAGAGGTGGTTGGAGGGGGCCTCACAGAGTCTAAGAAGGGTGGGGGGGCTGCCACCGCCGCCGCTGCTGCTAACATGGAGATTTCTGTTGCAGAAACCCAGCAGAGTCCATCACAAGCTATTGAGTCTGAAAGTGGAGAAATCCATTCATCCAGCAAAGATGCCTTTCTACAGGTAAGCAAGTCCCTAGGGAATAACAGCCAGAAAAGCATCTGGAATGCGGAGTCTCATTTTTTACCCATTTTCCAAAATGAGCTGTTTTGCAAACGAGGCAGCTTGCTAGAAAATCTTGTCCAGAAATGTGCGCTCTCTTCTTGGGCCTCCTGGTGTTTTCTTCCTTTTTATCATCAATTTCTCCTCTGTGGTTATGGCACTTCTTGTTAGCTAAGGGTTTTCTGTTGACTTTCTCACATTTGTCATTTTGGGTGCAACACTTATTGCTGTGGTGCTTTTGTGAGCTGTAATATGCTAAAATATGCCAGAGGACACCACTGGATGCTCCTACGGAAGGGGAACCAGTTGCTCCTGGCTCATGTTTCTAATTGAACAAAGGGGTTACAAGAGCAAAATTGATTTCACAGTGAGATTAAACTCCTTCTGTTGCTTATAGAAAACGGAGTGGGCAGAATGTGTGGTGTCAATGCTGGCTTGAATGGTGCTGTCGAATTTTGGATTGATTGCTATGATCATATTAGTGCTTTCATTTAACAAGCTTAGATGTTTCTCTAAATTAACCCAAAGAAAATATTCTCTTGCTTGTATCATTATCACCAGATGAATGCTGTTGTGTTGAGTTTTCTCTCCCTTCTCTCAGTGTACCTGTGCTGCAGTCAC
This sequence comes from Pseudonaja textilis, assembly GCF_049901715.1. Lineage (NCBI taxonomy): Eukaryota > Metazoa > Chordata > Lepidosauria > Squamata > Elapidae > Pseudonaja > Pseudonaja textilis. The sequence continues at coordinate 65,984,022 of NC_141991.1, forward strand.
CCTGCAGCTGTCATAACAATGACATCTGACTTTGGTTGCTGTTTCTGGTAAAGACACCTAGTTAGGTTGCAATTTAAGGGGGAGGGTGAGATCAAAAGGACTCCCAAGTGCTGTTCTGACAGGTTACATGAAGGCAGAGGATTGAAGAAAGCTTGACAAGATGACTCAAATGCGAAAAGCTCATTCTTAGAGCCTCCAGCCTCCACAGGGCATCTGCCTATATGAAGATGGCCATGGTATATAAAGGCAGCATAACCTTGTCATAGGCATGCTAATTCATAGCTCAGGCACTTCTGGCCAAGTGCCCTTCGTCTGCTAGAATTTGGGGCTCTATGAGAGAGTGTATCAATGAATAACTGAATGCTCATGGTCTAAAAGGGCACTAGGCTGGTCTCAATTAGGAGAAGGCCCTTTATATTTTATGAATGGGTTCTGCTCTGGAGTTAGGAGGGGGTGGATTTCTGTTGTGGCACTGATTCATTGGAATGACATTTCCCTCAGAAAAAAAATATATATATAAATAAGACTTTGCTACAACTTGGGCTCAGGCTAAAATTCTTTTTCATTCCTCCTGACATTTGAAAGGTTATGAAGGTACAGTTGAACTCATAGCTGTTGCAGTGTTATTTTATGTATTTCATTATTGTATGCTGTGTTGTATATTCCTGGATTTAAAACACATTTTTCAAACACGGTGCAGTATGTGAAGGTACCTTCCACGATAAGAGGTATATATAAACATTTAAAATAAATAAATGAATGACTTATGCAGGCAGGCGGCCAGAAGGACAGTCGCTCAGAATAAGAAAGTAGCCCATGTTAAAGTAGCCCATCGCCTTTCCTTAAGATGCTGAGCCGAGGGATCCAACTGCTATGGCATGATTTAATCCTCAGGTTAAACAGTGTTTGAGCATAACCATACCTTGTGTTCTGTGGCTGAGCAATTAATGAGACAAACTATTCAACATCAATGAGCCTGATTCTGTATCCACACCGCTGCTGCCTCATTTGCTGGCCCACAGAGGAGGCTTCAGCTGCAAACTGCAGGGGATACTGTTGCTTTCCCCTTGGCTGGGTGGGCTGCCAATCATGCAGTTAAAGCATCTCTCTGCCATTCACCCAGGACTTATCGAAAGCCATATGGATGTATCCATGAAAGGATACTTTTTAAAACTGAAATAAGGATTTTTCTTGCATCGTAGTTCTCTTTTGAAATAGGTTAAATGGGCACAGTATTGAAAGAGCCAAAGGGCTGGCTGCTGCCTCCCCTTTCTTAGCTCTAATTCTTGAGGGGAAAATTTTCTGACTGCAAGAGAGATATAGCAGCTGGGAGTGAAGAAAAAATCTAGTTATAATTTCTCTGGTTCCAGTAGGCAGCCTGTTTTCTCCGCTCACATCTCTTTAGGTGCAGCTAAGATAATTACTGATAAGCTATTCTGAATGATTAAACCAATAGAAAGAGCAAACTCTCACGGGAATGTCAGAAAATACACGTTCTCTTTTTTTATATAGTAATTTTATTAAAGGTTACAATTAGAAAGATAAAAATACGGTACAAACTAAAAAAAGAAAAGTATAAAAAGAAAAAATAGAAAATAAAGAAAAAATAATGTAGGAAAGAAAAAAAGACATACAAATGACTTCCTCATTTACCACAAGTATAAACAATTTTAATAATTCTTCATTTTCTCTTAAAATACAGTGACTGATCTCTTCTTCCCATATATCATCTCTTATCTATAAACAAATCCTTAATGACCCATTGTTCATTCCTGATCAGCAAAAATTTATTAAGAGTTATCAGAGATAACCTACCTATTTTAACCTGGATCAAATAAACCAGCTTTATATTCCTTCCTTTTACTTTTAACTATCTTGATTTTTAGTCCCTCCAAATAATATCCTAGAAACTAGATTTCCTTTCATTTTTTCTTTGCCCCTCCTCACAAAATCCTTCAAAGCTTTAACAAGCCTCTTTTGTAAATCTCAATATAGCAAAATTATCAAGGTCATTCACTATTTATTCTGTGTTGCTAAAGTTGGAGAGCTTAGAGTATGCTGACTGGCCTGTTCAATTTACTAAGCAGGATTTGAGCATGCTCACAAGAAGAATTCATTTCTTCTCTTCTGGAGTTGGGAACTAAACTACAGAATTGTCTTTATATTTTAAATTTTAATATAATTTAATTATAACTGTTTAAAAATATTTTGAGGACTGGGAGAAAGAATCTAAGAAAGGAGTCCATATTGACTATCTCCATCTAGAACAGTCGCATCAAACAATTGACCGTCTGACGTGGTTGAGTGCCTTTTAGAAATTTAAGCCATAGTATATTTTCTAAGCTACAGTAGTTTGGTTTAGTTTAGCTTGGACTCTGAATTTAACCATTGTGTTTTGTTTACTATGCTTTATGCCTTGTATGTGTTAGAGTTTGCAGCAGAAATTCAAGTCCAGAAAACACACAGATAACTGATTCAGCAGGATCATTAACTTTTTGTAAACATAATATGAGTAAAGTTTACAATACCATTTGTAGATTCTTTCAATGTAACATAAGCAAAAACACAAACAGCAGCAGCTCAGAGCAGAAGTCAGTTTCAGTTTCAATTCTCAGCAAAGCACACAGAGCCAAACCCCACCCAAGCTGTCAGCTCCCATTGGCTGGTCTGTTGCCACGCTTACTCCCTTGCTGACTTTGTTAATCATGTCTTTGCCAGTTAATGAATATGCTCTGACAGTATGGATAGTCATTGTGTCTTATTCAGCAACATGTGGTTAAAATAAATTAGAACTACAGATGATCAGTCCAAGGAACAAGTCTCTGAGATCTCAGGTTAGCATATTTTTTAGGAAAAAGATAAAAGTAAGAAGTCAAGAATTTTGCCAAGTACTTTACTTTGAGGATAATAGTATAGATATAGGCCAATTGAGACTGTCTTTCTTGCACTCATTTAATGGGGGGGGGGGTGTCTTTTTTGAGAAAGTGGGTTAGCTTGCATCTGTAGATTGTTTAGAATCTGCTAATAATCTTCCTATGAAAATCAGAACCAGCTCTTACATCAGGCAAGAATGAATGAATGAATAAATGCTGCTCAGAGTCACCTTATACAATGAGATCAGTGGGCAGATAAATTTGATGGATGGATGGATGGAAGGATGGATGGATGTAAAAGAACTATGTATTTAATGCTGTCCCAGCCTGGAAACTAAAGCAAACTTTTTTCTATTCATATATAAGTAACAAGCTTATCAGGTTTAATGGTAGCTAGTATAGGCCTAGAAGAAGCTCACAAGTGCTGAATAATGGTTCTTTGTTAAAAAAAAAAGAAGAAGAGCTTGCTCAGGTCAGATCCTGTCTGATTCATTTTCCTCTGCTTATTGTTCTTAGTTCTTACTATTCTCTACTTCAGAAATATTTAGCTACATACGAATCAAAAATTAATTTTGTTTAGAATAATTAATATAATTTTAAAGAAAAGTTTGATTGGATGAAAGGAGGAGAGCAAGAGGCTCTGAAACGTAAGAAAGCTTTAAAAAGTGTGCTTAATAGAACATGGCAATTTGAAGTTAAGTTTGAGTTCTCTAAAACGGGTGTCCAACCTTGGCAACTTTAAGACTTGTAGACTTCAACTCCCAGAATTCCTCAGCCAGCAAAGCTGGCTGAGGAATTCTGGGAGTTGAAGTCCACAAAGTCTTAAAGTTGCCAAGGTTGGACACCCCTGCTCTAAAACAACCATATCTTCTTAGGACTGCAGAGTAATTTCAGAGGGCTGCCATGTCATCCTGGGAAAAGACGTAGCTGCTTCAAAGACAATGTTCCCCAACCTATCTGGGTTTGTGGGCTGGTGGCAAGGGAGGGAGAGGGGACAGTTCCGCGCAAGCGGTGGGTGAACACGCAGGCATCACAATTTGTGCAAGCAATTGGTGCAAATGGCAGGCATGTGCACCCGCTATTCGCACAAATGGAACAACGTGCACGCTCCTGCCGCTTTTGCAGCCCAGTTCCAAATGGGTCACAGTCCGGTACTGGGCTGTGGCCTAGGGGCTTGGGGACCTATTTTAAAAAGTGGATATAGGAGCTGTGTTCACACTCTCATGTGACATGGAAGCACCATTGGGAAGCTGAATCTGAAGTACTGCATAGCTTAATTGGCTAAATGTTAACTTAGAATTCAGAATTGGGGCTTGTTACTTGAATTCCCACCATCAGAAAATGAAATGAGCCACTTATTCACTGCAGATCTGAATTTCAACCAGGTTCAAGTGAAGATACTATTTTCCCAAGAACTAAACTACATCCTGCTCCCAAAGGGAAAAATGCGGAGTCTTTTTCAATTATTCTATATGTGGATTTCAAGCCAGATGGAGTCAGTAAAGAGGAATTATGCATAGAGAAGCCTCAAGATGTATTTTATCCTGGTAGAAGAGCACACCAATGGAAGTATGGCCACCTAGGGACAGGCAAACTCTGGCTTGCGTGCATGAAAAAATCTGTCAGTCACTTTTATTTTTGTTGCCAATGCTATCATTTTCTCAATTTAAGGATGTTTTACATTTTCCCAAGAGAATGGTACACTGGTGGCACAGAATCCTTGCTTTAAATAGGACATATGGCTCCTAAGGGGAGCCTCATGGTGATTTGGGAGCATATTTACCGTCTTTGAAAGGAACATTGATTATCAGCCACATAGGGCTCATGCATCCATGCCAGGGTCTCTGATCTGTTGAGTTGCAAAATGACTCCTGGGACTGGGAAGATCAAACCAAGGGAGGATCAGAAGTGGCAGACGATCAAGACTGAGCATGGACAACAAATGTTGCAACACGAGCTTACCTGATTTGTTATCTTTTTATACAGGGTGATGAAGATGCAAGAGAGCATGCACCTGGGCACAGCCTTCAAGCTGATAACCTCATGTCATGTCCGCTGTGCGAACTCAGATTCCCAGCTTCAAAAATTGAGCTTCATGCTATGAATTGTAATGGCACTGGAGAGGACGCACTTGAAGATGGTCCAGGTTTGCTGCTTTGTCTGGTTTGCAATTGTGCTTCAGTTCTGGCCGATCCCTTGCATCTGTTTGCAATGATGGTGTTAGTTAGGAAATTCCTTTGGGGGACAACTTCCATACAGTTCTGTATAGTTTAGCACCTTAAGCCATAATTAGTCTCCATTATTTGTTAATGCATCTGCTCATTTTCATGTTATGAAGTGAACTCCAAGCCTTTCGATCTTGATTAGCCCCTGTTCTCATCCATAACATGCTTCTCTTTCCAGGTTTACTAAGTTATTAGTGAGAAATCCTGTCCGTAGCAGTGGCTAACATTGCTGCATATGCTGCTAGTTTAAAAGAGTTAACTTTGCAAACAGCTCTTGCTAGGCATTGATTTTTGGTAAGTGAATGTCTGCCTGATATGAACAAGAGATTGAGAAGCTGAGTTGATTTGCAATTATCTAAGCTTAATTCCTGTTTCAGAGAAACACTGCAAAGATAGCTTTTTGATATTTCCTCTGGAGCGGTAGAATAGGTAACTTCCAATTAGTAGGAATTCTCATATCCCAGAGTCAAAACGTTGAAGGTGCTATCCCCTTCCATTATTTATTAGAAATAACAGACAGATCTATTGCTCTCCCCACCCCCCATCATTATTACTTTTCCCATTTCTGTATGAGCAACAGCAATGAGAACAAAGAGAACACTGGTCATAGAAAATGAATGAATGAGTGAGTGAGTGAATGAATGAATGAATGAATGAATGAATGAATGAATGAATACTGGTTGGAGCATCAATATTTCTACCCTCCCATTGGTCAGGTGATTAGCCTGACATTCCTTCCCCTTCCCTATCTACCCAGTCCTCAGGAAATAGCAGTGTTGGACTTGGAATTCAAACTATAGAATTCCAAATGTCCCCTTGATATTTTTGTGATTTGATTACTATAGTATCAGTTCAGTTTTCTCCACAGATGAATTGATTTTAGTCAGTAAAAGAAACCAAACTAACTAAAATCATTAATGCAGAGTCTGATCTCCCCTTTAATAAGAGAGAAATAAGACACCTGATTTCTAGTAAAGACAATATTGTAAATATATCGTAAGATAGGGAGAGGGTATAACCAATTTGCATTTTAATGGATATGATTAATATAATGACATAGTTCTTTTAATTAACCTTGTCATGCCACTAACTATGTCATGTCAAGCTGCACTACATTATAGGTAAGCATTATTACAGTTCTAAAATTACTACTTTCAAATACAAACAAATTGATTTAGCCCTTCAGAAATCTTTATTGAATTAGAAATTTGAACAATTCAAAAATAATGGCTTTTGTGTCTAATCATTTTTGTCAATAGTTGCCTAAATCTTTTTATGCTGCAATGAAAACTAATATTTCTGTAATTAATGTCATTTTTCCCATAAATTCTAACAAGGACTTGTGTATTTTTAAGAATAATGTGTTATATGTTCCCCAATATATCTTGTGTTGTCTCCCTGTTTGTACCATAGTATTGTAAACTAAGTATACAGTATTGATTATTTCAGTTATTTATTCACATGTTTATATTTCTACCGGTATGTATAATTAGCCATAACATGCACTCACTGCTATACATGTAGTGGCTTGTGCAGCATATCATTAGGACTGTAATGCAACCTGAATTATGGCAGAGATTCTACTTCCAATATGGAGAAAAGTCTTTCCTCTTGCTTTAATTGTTTCCAATGATTGGTTAGTTATTTGCATTTATGAATAAGATAGTTTCTAAAAACAGTGTGCTGTGATACTAATGGGAAGAAATATGAAGAGGAGAATGTAATTATCCAGTCATGAGGTATTTTATGTGGTTTAACGTTTTGAAAATGGTAGAAGTAAGGCAAAATAAAATGCCTTATAAATGCAAAATATAAAAAACAGAGAATACAGTATATGTTACCCTTTACTTTGTATATAAACTGACAAACATCTTCCCTCCACTTAATGTTTTACCTTGCTTGGATGTATGGCTAAAATGGCTCTCAAATATAACTTTCTATACTTCCCCCCCAAACTAGCTTTGGACTACTTTTTCCATAGACCCCTTAACTCCTTCGCATGGCATCTACCATGCTGAAACTGCACTATGGCAAATCAAAATCATATTTGAATCCTCAGGGATTTAGTGCTTCTCATGGTCTCTGGGTCAATTATTTGAATTAGATCAGACTTGTATCTGCAAAGTTTGTTAAGACTTTTTGATATTTTCCTGTTAAAGCAGTCTTCTAAAAGTTGATATAACTACCAGAAGCTTGGTGAGTCTTGTTTGCCTGATATTATTTTGAAAAAAATGTCCATTTCACATCCTCCATACTTGACCAGTTGCTTCTGAATAGGGTTTATATTTGGCTGTTCTGCAATCAGAACAACAGCACTGGGGGAAAAAATCAAAACTTTGAGCCATCCTTCTCCTTGATCTGTTCCAAGAAGGCTACTGTTCTTCTTCCCGAAGGTTGACTTGGGGGTTAATGATTCAATTTGGGGAGCTCTTGATTGGTTTTCCTGTGGAGGTCTCTGGTACTATAAACTCTACCATCTTTCCAGTGTTTTCATTACAAAAGAACCTCTGTGACTTGTCCATCTATTGTTCTGTAACTGCTTCCTGTAAGGTTGTTATTTGAGTTTGTAATTTAAAGAAGCTGCATCAGCTTGGCTGATACAGAAGACCATTTCACCTTAGATATGGTTACATGGCTTTTTGTGTTCAGGCAATTACTGTGGTTGAAAATACACACACACTTGCAGCTTTTAGCTAAGCTGGTCTTTCATTTTTTGGGCAAACCTATCTGAAATCTTTTCTGGAAGTGTATAAAATGCCTTCCTCACCACTGTTATAACTTGTCAAGACTGGAGGGATGTTGGTATGCGAGGATGTGTCATTGGATAACATAACTTATATATGGATTAATTATGGCTCAGATGGAGTCACTTGAATTTGTTGGATTCCTCTCAGCCATTTCTCTCCCTCCCCCCCCCCTCTCTCTCTCTCTCTCTCTCTCACACACACACACACACACACACACACACACACACACACACATATGCCGGGTAGTAGTATAAAGTTTAGCCTTTGAAAGAAAAGTTGGGGTGGGGGAACAGGGGACATATGATAGCTGTTAACTGAAAGAACTGCATCCAGAAGAAGGTCAAGATCTATTTTCTGTCACTTCATGGAATGGAACACAGAATAATACATTGAAGTTGCAGGAAGGCAGATTCTGGCTGCAGTTCAGGAAAAAGTGCTTAAAGAGTAAGAACAGTTTTGACAGTGAAACCAGTTACCCAGTGAGGTAACGGCTTCAATTCTTTGAATATGTTAGGCGGAGGATGGGCAGCTAGCTATTAGGGGTGCTTTAGTTGGATTCCTGTAGTGAGCAATATATTGGACTGAATGGTCCTTTTCCAGCCCATGACTTGGAATAGCCAACTTCAGGAGGGGGTCAGGAACTCTAGTAAGAGCTCAGAGTCAGCAAGATAATCAAGCGTTGACCCCAATAGGAAGAAAGGGGGCTTCAGGCTACGCAAGGCTGTCAGAGGCTCCTGCATACCTGCTTTGGATGACACTCAAGTGTGTGAGCTCCTTTCTTGGCAGGTTGCCGTTATAACTCAGATTGGGGGACCCCTGGGTTTCTGTTCTAGATACCTGCTAATTACATTAATGCAAGTCTCTTTTGGAGAGCAGTCTTCTGCTTCTCTTTATTCTGCTCTCTAGATATTTCCCAGATGTTAACCCGAGAAGGTCACCAAAGATCAACAGTTAATTGTCTTTCCATCCATAATTAGTCAATTTCCAATTTTGTTGAAGAGAAATAGTGTCATAATGTTGCAGAATGCATCTAGAGTTGAGACAGGGTGCCATTCTTATCCCCCTTGCAACCACACCTCATGTACAAAGTGTCAGTCTTTCTTTCCCTTAGCTCTCCTTCTGCTGATGCTGTTTTTTAAAAAAGCTTCAACACCAAGAGAAGTGAGACTGATACAGCATTTTAAGGCCAAAATAGCAAGAACTAATACCATTAATACGTTTTTTTTAAATAGCATGGCTGGTTAAAAAATATGCATGTATTTAATACTGGGGAGTGTAAGGATTGTTGGAAAGGTCTTGTTTCAACACAGTGGGAAGCCCACTGCAAAAGGAAACTAGCTTAGAGTCATTTGTCTCATTTAGGGATATTTTCCCCAGTATTTATAAAAATTTAAATATCTGCTATTTTCTTTTCTGGTAATATATTGAATATGATGCAAAATTGAAAAGAGCTACTTGCAAAAGGATACTAGTACATTGAAAAAATACTCCCAAGATTTGTAGTCTGCTTCTTTGAGGAGCTATATGTCAGGCTAGTATGGGGGACTTTCAATGGTATTTTATCATAGAAATGGGAGTCCAAGACAGTATCTCTGAAAAACTTGAAAAAGAGGTTATTTTCTACTTGGGGTACTTGTAAATACATTGCTGATGCTGCACCTTCAACTATATTTCTTTATATTTAAGATGCATAGGTTACTAGCATGGTCTGGTAAATATAGCCAAGGTGTGGAATTATAGAATCATAGGGTCAGAAGGGATCTTGAAGGTCTTCTAGTGCAACTACTGCTCAACCAATATACCCACACCATTCTGGACAAATGGTGGTCCAATCTTTTTTTGAAAACTTCGAGTGATGGAACATCCACAACTTTAGGAGGCAAGCCATTCCACTTATTAATTGTTCTCACCATCAGAAATTTCTCCTTCGTTCCAGGTTGGATCTTTCTTTAATGAGCTTCCACCTACTACTGCCCTCAGGTGCTTTGGATTATAAGTCAACTCCTTCTTTGTGAAAACTCCTCAAGTACTAGAAGACAGCTATTATGTTACCCCTAGTCCTCTTCATCAGACTAGACATGTCTACATTGTTCATCATATGGTTCAGCCTCTAGACCCTTTATCATCTTCGTTGCTCTTTTGTGTACTATCTCTAGGATCTCAACATCTTTCCTGTATTGTGGTGACCAGAATTGGACATGGTATTCTAAGTGGGATCTCACTAAGTATAAGTATAAAGTAGCATTATTGCCTCATGTGATCTTGGAAGTATCCCTCTGTTGATGCAGCATAGGACAGTGTTGGCTTTTTTGGCAACTGCAGCACCATGTGATTCGTACTTAGGTGGTGGTTCACTAGGAATCTAGATCCCTCTCAAAATTATTACTGTTGGGACAGGTATCACCTACTCTACACTGTGCATTTGGTTTTTCTTGCCTAAGTATAAGACCTTACTTTTCTCACCACTGAATTGCATTTTGTTGGCTAGGGCTCACTGTACAAGTACATAAAGCTTTTGAATATCTTCTAAAGCTTGGTGTTATCCCTCATCTAGACCATTTATGATGTTGAAGAGCATTAGTCCCAGGACAAGATCTTGAAGTACCTCACTGCATGTAGATGGACTTCCATCGAGGACGACCTGCCAAGTTTGATTGGTCATCCAATTGGCAATCCATTTGCTGGTGGTAATATCTGTTCACAGTGTTCTGTCGTTTTTTGGCCACAAGATGGTGGCGTGCATGGTCGCAGCGGCTCAATGCTCCCAACCTCTGTTCTTCTTTTTGTGTTTTTACTTCTTTTTGTTCCTGCATTTTACTCCATCCTGCAACGGACTAACATACTGTCGAGAAGACCTGATAAATATAGGACAGCAACTCAAAACTGAAGGCACCTATGCTTATACAGAATCCCACAATATCCCATTGGAGCTACCAAAATCTCTGGGAGCTCCGTGGATTGTTGTCGGATCAAGCAAGTGTAGAAGATGGCCTAAAGAGAGAAAGCAGAAGCGGGGATGCAGAGTGGGCCTGTTAACTCAATTGAGGAAGAGACCACAGAAACCCCCATTACCATCTATGTTCCTCACAAAAGCCAGATCCCTTGTAAACAAAATGGATGAACTACAGCTGCAGAACTCTCCCACAATCACACAATTCAGGAGTGCTATCTGCTAATGTCACAGAATCCTGGCTGTACCCGCAAATCCCTGATGCTACAGTGGAGCTAGCGGACCGGACCTTGCACCGTCAAGATCGCAATATAGCCTCTGGTAAGAGAAGGGGAGGGGGCCTAATTATTTATGTACGTAAAGACTGGTGCACAAACAGCAAAATAACAAACAGCCATTGGTCACCAGATTTAGAGCCTATAACTGTTCAGTGTAGACCGTTTTATCTGCCACGGGAGCTAACAGTAGTTACCATCACTGCTGTATGTTTACCTCCAGATGCTAATGTTAGCATGGCGTTCAGTCACCTTCAAGACATAATTACCACGCAACAGAGAGCTCATCCTGAGGGCGTTCACACCATTGCTGGGGAGTTCAACAGAGCATGCCTAAAAACTGCTCCCCAAACTTTACCAACATGTTAAGTGCCCAACCAGGGGGAAAAACACACTTGATCATGTGTATTCAAATATTAAGCATGCTTATAGAGCAAAACCTCTTCCCCAATTAGGACAATCAGACCATCTCACCCTGCTTTTACTACTAGCTTATACTCCCCTTAAGAAGAGAACAAAACCTAGCAGTCAAACTATTACATGCTTGCCTGAAAATGCCCTCTCCCAGCTTCAGGACTGTTTTGCCCGCACAGATTGGAGCATCTTCAAACAACAGGACTTCGAGTTATACACAGAGACTGTGCTTTTCCACATGAAGACCTGTGTAGAAAATGTCACTGTGGACAAACGCATACGGACCTTCCCAAATAGGAAACCCTGGATGACCAGAGAAGTCCAGACTCTGATCAGGGCCTGTGACTTGCCTTTCAGAGCAGGTGACACCTCACAGTAGAGCACTGCCAGAGCTGAGCTGAGAAGGGGCATCAAACATGCAAAGGAGATGTATAGGAGGAAGGTCGAGGGCCACTTTACTGACAGTGACCCACGGCAGATGTGGAGGGGGATACAGGCCCTGACCAACTATAAAGGCCAGGGCCCAACAAACAGCGAGAGCAGTAGCACTCTGGCAGAGGAGCTAAAAGCTTTTTTGCACGGTTTGAGACCACTAAGAACCTGGACATACTGCCTCACGAGGACCACGATGCTGCACCTCTTTCTCTTCAGGTGCATGAGGTGAGAAAAACACTGAGAGCAGTAAATCCCAGGAAAGCTGCTGGGCCTGATGGCATTCCTGGTGCAGTAATTAAAGCTTGTGCTGACCAGTTGGCAGAAATACTTACAGAGCTGTTCAATCTATCTTTAACACATACCATCATCCCACAATGCCTGAAGGCTGCAACCATCATCCCCGTTCCCAAAAAAACAAATATAAACACTCTCAATGACTATAGGCCCATAGCGTTTACAAGCTCCATTATGAAGGTTTTTGAGCGATTAGTTTCACAGCACATCAGAGACTGCCTCCCGCCCTCCTTTGATCAACATCAGTTTGCTTATAGAGCAAACCGATGTACAGAGGATGCTATGGCCATCACACTTCATAGAGTGCTGAGTCATCTGGAGAACAAACAGAGCTATGTGAGGATGCTCTTTGTGGACTACAGCTCTGCGTTTAACACTATCATCTGAGATATACTAGTAACCAAACTGTATAATCTGCAGGTCCCCACCCCCACGTGCTCCTGGATTAAGAACTTTTTGACAAACAGATCACAGTCTGTTAGACTTGGCCCCCACCTTTCTTCCACTATTACACTCAGTACTGGTTCCCCCCAGGGTTGTGTCTTGAGCCCCCTGCTATATGCCTTGTACACCTTTGACTGCTCACCAAGCCACGCAACAAACACCATCATAAAGTTTGTGGACGACACGACCATGATTGGTCTCATCTCCAGAGAGGATGAGACGGCATATAGGGCAGAAGTAGAGAACCTGTCTATCTGGTGTTCACAGAACAATCTGTCACTGAATGTCCATAAAACCAAAGAACTGATTATGGACTTCAGGAAATATGGACAGGACCACGCCCCACTCATCATCAACGGAGAACGAGTGGAAACTGTCCCTATGATCAGATTCCTTGGCATCCATATTTCAGCTGATATCTCCTGGTTCCCTAATACCAAGGCCATAGAGAAGAAGACTCAGCAGCAGCTGCACTTCCTGTGGGTTCTCAGGAAGAACAATCTGGATAAGAAGCTGTTGCTGGCTTTCTATAAAGCCTCTGTGGAGAGCACTCTGACATATTGTCTGGATGTGTGGTATGCAGGCTCCACAGTTGAGGACAGGAAAACTGTCCAGAGGTTGATAAACACAGCTCAAAAGATCATTGGTTGCCCTCTGCCTTCCCTGGAAGACTTAGCCAGGTCCCACTGCCAAAGCAGAATCAAGGCCATCATAGAAGACCCCTTACACCCTGGCAATTATCTTTTTGACCTGCTGCCGTTTGGACGGCGTTTTAGGTCAATAAAATCCCACACCACTAGACTAACAAATAGTTTTTTCCCCTGGGCCATCCAAACCACAAATAAACACGAAGTCGTTACCTTATTAAGATGTGAAAAGATGTGAAATCTCAATACCCCCATTCAAATGTATAATAACATATTACAGTACAATCCATCTCTTGTGTATTATACTCGTTAGTGTCAGTGTTGGATGTATATTTTGTGTATATTCATAGATATTGTACTCTCAAATTGCAAATGGAGACGTGGGTACTCTATTTTTCTTATCTTCATTTTTAAGTGCTTTGGTTTTATTGTATTGTGAACAGTTGCTGGGGTGCATCCACAGTTTTGTTGTACTTGTACAATGACAATAAAGTTCTAATTCTAATTCTTATCGAGAATAAGCTGCGGTTTACTTTTAGTCACTTTGTCAAAGAAGGCAATAAGGTTTGTCTGGCATGATCTGTTTTAACAAACCCATGCTGGCTTCTAGTAGTTGCCTTGCTCATTTCTAGGTGCTCACAAATCTACTGCTTGATTATCTTTTCCAGGATTTTCCCAGGTGTTGATGTCAAACTGATTGGTGTATAGTTTCCTGGATCCACTTTCCCCCACTTTTTGAAGTTTAGAACCACATCAGCTCTTTTCCTCTGGCACTTTCCCCATGTTCCAGGAGCTCTGAAAGATTTTGTATAGTGGTTCTGAGATTAAATAGAAACTGAGTCCCTTTGTTTATTGGATGTTCTTCCTATTTTTATCTCCTCAAAATAAAATATATTAGATACATTCGGAGATAAATTTTACTTTGATCAGGTTCATTTATGTTTCTTGAAATAGTAAGGTGATTTCAAGGCACTCTCTGTACAGTAGCTTTAAATAATAAGGGCGTCATTAAGATTGTGTCTGAAGCCATATTAAAAAATCTATCTTTTCTTCCTGTAGATCAGGAAATAGTTTGGAAAAGCTTGTTCTAAAATTTTGGAGAATCAGAAGAACTCAAAATGTATGCATAAAAAAAAAAGGAGAAATTGCCAGGAAGTTACCAAATTATTCAAAACACCTAGAGGGGACCACTGTGGCTCCTCCAGGAGTATTTTAATTATGAAGTGCTGCCATTAGCTTCCAGACCATCTCAGCATGGATGGAAAAGGTTAGTCAATATGAAATGCACCAAAGGGAGATTATTTTATATCCAGAGGAATCGAGAGAGCTGTGGCACGTTTTGTACTGACAAGAAGAAAACTGAAACGGATCAACTTTTAATGTGACTACAGTGAACATTGCGAATATGTTTGACTTAGCCCAGCATGTCGAAAGAGAAGATGCTGTGCTCATTCTGTACCAAGGGTTGAGAAACACATTTTCTCTATTGCTGTAAGTGGAGAATTTATCTTGTAGTTGTTTTTCCTTTGGAATTTTGTTCTAAGTTGAACTCGCTGGCATAATCTTGCCATGGCTTTGTTGACTTTGGTATTTGGAATGGAGCAGGTCAACTCAACTATGAAAGGCAAAGGCTGCGGGTGATGCCATCTCTCTGCTGCATCTATTGACAGTACAAACGTAGGTCTTTCCTGGCATTTCTTATGTAGTGGTCCCAGAGGTTTCTAGCAGCCGTATTGTGTCAGATGTGTTCTATTCTGCTGGGGAAAAAAATAGCATTGATTAACACCTGAGCTGTGCACAAGAGACTGTTATAGGAATATTAACAACTATGCACCGGCTCAGAGAACTGCTTTGCTTTTGCTGTAGACTAGCTTGTTAAAAAGCCTTTGGGAGTGTTAAGTGACTTGGGGATTAACAGTCAAGTATAGAAACTACTTGTACCCAGATCCAGGCCAGGTTTGCAGCAGTCAGTTGTCCCCTTTTAAGGAGTCAGACTTTTATGAATATATGAATGTCCATCACCAACTTTTTCCTGAGCAGCCCAGAAGTATAAACTGCAAGTATAAACTTTAACCCAGAGAACACATAGACCTCACACTGGTCATTGCATCATGTAAGGAAGAGAAATGCAACCATTAAACTTGGTCTGTTATTTGAGCTAGTCTGTGTGAGTAATTATGACAGCAAAGACAGAGGTGCCAAGGAGCCAAAATGAATGCTTCAAAGCCAGAAGTTGCTGGCACTGATAATACATCTTTTCCATTCTGATCTCTGTAGATGTACCTACTTTACAACAGATGTTGAGCAAACAGTAACAGTTTTATAGTACCTATAACACAAATTCAAACCTTTCTCCTAATGAGAGCATTGAGCACAGGAAGATCTGATACAAAGCTGTAAAGATGTTCTGATACACTGCTCCCTCCATTGGATTGCCCAACAGTGCTTAAAGCAGCATCTGTTCTATATTAGAAACTTTAGCCCCCTGGTGGAAATGACTTAAGCAGCATAGCTGGTGGTTTGTCAACAGAAATGGAAAGGAATTCAATTGTATGAAATGAACATTTTAAAATCATGTTTATAGATGGCTAACAAGAAAAGCTGTGGTCTCTGATTGGGTTTGCCCTGATTTCATTGTTATACTGATTAAATCTAACTGGTATAAAGAATTATTGCTGCATATATGATTATTCTAGTATGGGGTGAAATTTGTCTGTTAGCCTTTCTTACCCTTGTTTAAAATATATTTCTGGTCTTGGTTATGTGATTATAACCAACCAGATAGTATCTACTAAGTATCAAAGCCATAGATAGGTGCCTTTATTTGATAGGTTGTTAAAGAGGCCTCGTGAATGTAGAAATGAAATAATTTAGATTATTGGTGCAAAATACTTCATACACAGTGTAAGTCAGGGGTGGGATTCAAATTTTTTAACAACCAGTTCTGTGGGCATGGCTTAGTTGATGGGCGTGGCTTGGTGGTCGTGTTATTGGCTGGGCGTGGGCAACTCAATATCACTCACATCGAGGCACGCATCTCCTCGCCTGGCCTCTCATGACTGGGGATGCTGCAACAGTTGTGAAATGTGAAAAATGGTCATAAGTCACTTTTTTCAGTGCCACTGTTTGAATGGTCACTCCACACAAGTAAAGTACCAGCAAAGGAGGGGGGGGGAAACTCCAGAGAGGTTCCTGAGACAGGAAGTCTAGTGCAGCCAAGAATGTAATAAGGTTTAACAGAAAGGCAGTTTCTGTAAGCAACACCAGAATGTTTCCTTCTTGCCTTCCAGTAATTTCTTCTAACAACCGGTTCTCCGAACTGCTTAGAATGTTAACAGCCAGTTCTAGCGAATAGGTGCGAACTGGTAGAATCCCACCCCTGGTTTAAGTCAACACTTCTGTCTTCATGTATTGTTTTGTAATGGCTTTTCGGATGAAGGCTTCAAAACTTCAGCTTACATAGTGAGAAATATTATGCCATTATAAATTAGATCTCACTGTTCTCATTGTGATGCCCCATGCAAACTGGTCCTGCTTGGCAAGAAGCTTTGAAATTGTTTTCCAAAACATATTGCATGCTTTGTTGTGACACTTGATACTTCTTGAGATCTTCAAGAAGACAGATAGAACAACTCTTTTCTTTTTGTTTTCAAGTAATGACCCGGCGACAGAGGGAAGCCAAGAGCAAGCTTGCCAGCTGCAAAAAAGCCTCCAAATCTGTAGATATTGACAAGTAAGTAGGTATGCTCCATATAGTCCATTTCAATGATTTTCAGTTGACGCTCTGGTAGATATTTCTGTTACATAAAACTCCGAAGCTTTGGTATCATTATGTGTTCAAGAAACAGCCTATAATAGGAAAGACTGCCTTAGTCTGTCCTATTTTTACCTTTGCTTAGTAGGGGGCTTCACATTCTTTTTAGAATTCCTAATTCTGCATTGTCTGCCCAGAGCAGCGCTTCTCAATCTCATCCGCTTTAAAATGTACAGACCAATTCATGCTGGTTGGGGAATTCTGGGAATGGAAATCCACACATCTTAAGGATTGAGAAACACTCATCTGGGGAATGTTGTTGACATGCTATTAGTTAAACACGTTTGTTGCCCTCTCCCCTTTTATTTTCATTATTAAACCCATAATGTGATTGAAGCAATACTTATAAAATTCTGTTAACAATTGCAAAGGTGGATTCCCGGCTTTAATAATTCAGTTCTGGAACCTGCCAGGACCGGCATGTAAATATAGCAATATTTCTTGTACTGATTGTGTCTGCCTAATTCAGACTCTACAGATGTAATGATATAAAGATAAAGGTAAGAAATAGAGCTAATATTCAAGCACAAATGCCAGTCTGGCCATTATGATACAATATTTCATGTGAATTTGGGTGCCTTTAAGGTTCTGCTTGCCATTCCAAATTGTAACAAATGTACCTGTTGTATCCATCTCACAGCTATTTTCATTATTAGAGGAAATTATATATTCCTGCAGTGATGGTGTTTCAGCATGGTGGAAACATGCAAGTCCCCTGAGCATTAAAAAAATAAGAAGAAGAAGAAAGGGAGAACTTAAAACTGTAGTTAGCAAGCCAAACAGAGACCACAAGCAAATGTCTGTTGCACTAGTATCATATTCTTCTTAAATGTATTTTTGTTCCTGAAACAAAATCACGCAATTTGTTTTGGTCTCGCACAGGCTGATAGAGGCAATAAAGATCAATGCAGTTTGCAAACCATCAGCCCTAGGAAGTTACCGTGTTCTAAGAGCAGCATTGGTTGAAAAACTACTGTACCTGAATTGGCGTGCATATCTACATGCCTCTATCAGAACAAAGCTATGATAGAGAAGGTCGGCATGTCTGGGGCCTACCTGTTAATGAAATTAAGAAATTCAAATGGAACCGGTTTTGTTTAATCTTGCTTACAGCTGTCCCCCTCCCACCTGCTCACCCACACAGCATCTTAAGAAAGAGTCTGACAGTAAAAATCCCGCCTGAAAATAATGTTGCTGCTACAAACACCGGATGGCAACATAACTAATAGAATTAGGCTAATTATAGAGGACAGCTTCTGTTTAGACACATTATCTTGGTAATCAGCAGGGACTGCAAATAAAATATGGAAAAGTACTGCTGGATTTAGCATCAAGGGGGCTCCTCAGACACATTCCAGATACCATAGTGCAGCACATTTCACTGGATTTCTCTAGTTCCAGATCATCAATTAAGCAGATGCCTCCAGTTTCATTTCTGCCACATGCCAAAGGGGGTTGGGTGGGAGCAGATTTGCTTCTTGGATTGTTAGCAGTGGAATTATGGGACACCGTTGAGCTAGTTGGAGCGATCTGAGAGTTTGCAGGGGCTGGTGTTGTACCATGTTCTTCAGCACAACGCATCCTCGTCAGTACTGCATGCTTTAAAAAGGAAATAGCACCCTTGCAGATTTATTAGTTAGATGATTTCATTTAGACTGAGTAAAGCATGTACACTTTAATACACTTGATTTACTTTTTGGGGCACAACGTAAGTCCAATGTTGCAAAAGCAGATAGTTTATTCAACTGAGTTGACAGGTTCTGAAAGAAAATCAGTATTGTTTGAGATAGCTAGAGGAGCTGATTTCATTACATCCCTTTGCTGCAGTAGCAGCACCCAGGAAAGCAGTTGGAAGAAAACTACTAATCATTCTGTCTTTTTTTGATTGGCAACAGGCCAATTTTACAACATTGGTCACACCACTGTGCAGATCCTGCTCCATTGACAAGTCTTACCTACAGAACAGCTAAAAGCAGCACAAATGAGAAAGAATGAATCCTAATACAATCCTTTCCTTCCTTATTTGGCAGATATGAAAAGTGTTATCTTTGTAAATCTCTAATACTAAGGAAAGAGTATCAGAGCCATGTTGATGGCTGTCTTTGTAGCCGGAATGCTGTTGGAACCCAGGGCCACAGGAGGCTGCGGCATGCAAAAGTAAGGATCTGTATTCTTGGTTTGTACTTGTAGGGATAGACCAGAACGTCTACTCTTGTCTTTGTTTATGTCTTTTTCTTTTTTTAAAAAAAAAAGTTTTTTATTTCAACAACAAACAAAACAACATAAAACATACAACATAAAACATAAAAATATCATCCTTCTTCATAAATTTACAAACAGTGTATCAGTTGGTTTACCACTTTTTTTTTGTGCATCCATTTCCTAAACGCTAATATAATTATATTACATAATAACTCATATTATCAATCAACAATTGTATAACCTAGTATCATTACTGAGAAATCATTTAACTATAATTTTATTAATTCATACTTTAACGAGATAACTATAATTTACTTAATTTATTTTGCAATGAATCATAAGATCATACCAAATCTATCTTAATAAAGTTTTATAAAAATAAAAAAAAAAATATATATCCTAAGTCTAAATATTCTATTATTGTGTTTTATTATCTAACCATTGATAAAAAAGATCCCAAACTTCATAAAACTGTTTATCTTCTTGTTCTCTAATTTCAAATGCAATTTACTCATTTTAGCACAATCCAATATTTTCTTAATTGTTTATGTCTTTTTCTGAAAGGAGATCGGGTCTGCCTGATTCTCCAACCCCCTTAAATAAGCTTAACTACAATGAAATGATATACTTTGGCTGTTTGACCCTCTTTGATTTGGTTTTACAATGATGGGATTACATCTCAACCAGAATATCATCAGCCCACAGCCCTCTGGATATCAGTTGATTCCAGATCCCATCAGTTCCATCCGCCATGATCAGTGTTCAGGAGGGCAGGCATGGGGGGAAAAGCCAACTGGCAGACTGAATGAGGAGGGAAATCCTCCCAGTTGTACCCTTTGCTGTATCAAGCAATGGCCTTTGATTCACAAACGTTATGTCTTCGAAAACTACAACATTCACAAGAATGCTGACAATGAGCATGTTTACAATACTTCCCACTCAAAGTGGGATGCAGTGTCAAACTCTTAGAATAACAGTCATTTTCTTTGGATTTTATGCTTTTCAAAGCTAAATATTCTGCAGTACAAGGTATTCTCTTTCTGAATACAGGGACTCCCAGATTCCTGAAGACTACTTATTGGTTGTACAAAAAAATGTATAACTACTTTTATCTTGAATCTCAGTGAACCTAAACAAGAACTTGGTTTACGAGTCAGTGGCAGTCTCTTTAACAGCAAGAGACCAGTGGTTCACTGTAACTTGCTAGCTTTAATAAAATGTTTGCTGAATATTCTCCATTCGTGATAAGCTCTTACATGAAGTCAGTGTCCACTGTTTTGTATTTATAGATTTTTTAATTAGGCTATAGAATGAGTCTTTTTCCATTTGAATCCTGCCTTTTTTCCCCCCATGAAAGGAAAAATGAAATAGTTGTGTGGTTCCTTTTCTTTCACATCATTTGGTATTCTTGATGTAGAAGCACTCTCAACAACTATTGCCATCAATAACTTAGCCTTCTCAGTAGTACAAATGTGTAGTTTGCATAGAACATACATTTATTTATTTATCAATACTTTTTAACGTGATGTTTTAATCAAAGCCTCTTTGAAACGTTTACAAGATTAAAGTATATAGCTATTGCTGTTCTTCCCATCTTTGTAGCTATGTTTAATTTCACAATCTGTGCAAAACATGTACCTGCTTCCTTTCAATTTTCCATTCTCTTATATCTAAAATGCTGGAGCACAGTATTCTCTCCACTTCTGAGAGATGTATTGCAGCCATGATGGGATGCTTTTGAATAATGAGAAATATGTGTTTTATTTTAATTATTCCAGCTTCCTTCTACAGGCAGTTGATTCTTTCTTTTGAGAAACGTCTTTGTGGAATACTCGGCTATTCACATGGCCATCCATTGTTTGAATGTTCACCCATATTGATGCTTTCTATTCTACTTGTGCAATGATTCACTTACTATCTTACAATAATATTTTTCTGTTTATGATCCTTTATGGCCAACTTTTTGGCAGAGAGAAAAGGACATAAATGGTAAATGCAAATGTTTTCGCAAAATCTAACAATATTTTCCTGCTCAGAATTGTTATCTTGAACAAAAATGACTTCTGCCCGCTATATTATTGCCACACTAGAGTGCAGAATTGAGCCTTACTGGTGGACAACAGGCTGTAAGACAAAGCCTGTGCTAATTCTTTTCCTTCGGTTTACTTTGAATTCTTTCCAAACACTATAGTAACTCTTTGCATTTCATGCTATGTCAGGCATACCAGCGCAGTTGATAAGGAAGCACTAGCAGAGATAATGAATTTGCAGGGAGCCTAATGCATGTACTGTAAGTGAGCCGCTAAATGCTACTGAAATAAATGTAAAATAAGAGGTATAAAAGAGGGGGGGATTTTTTTTTTTTTAAAAGAAAGGAAGGGAATAGTAGGACTCACACATGGGAGTGATTGAAGACAGCTGGCTTTGGGGACACTGAAAGTCGTAGTGGATAAGTCAGAGCTGGAAATGAGTACTGCAGAGGAATGAAGAACATGGCTATCTGGTAAAACTAGTCAGCTTACTTGAAAATAAATTATTTGCGAAAAAGCATACTCATGGAAAGGTGAACCATACTCGAGAAAGACATGCTGTATTTCAAAAAGTAAGTGTACATTTGCCCTACATCTACTGCTTAAAATACAGTGTGTCTGAAGATCTGTTCAAATACCTCAGAAGGAGAAATGAAAGAGCGTAAAGTTGATCACCATTAGGGGAAAAAATGCAAATAGATATCTGTGAAACATAGACATCACTGTGTACAGCCACCGATTCTGAATCATTTGCTAAGCCCTTGCTGGCTAATAGCCCTTAGGTTTCAGCTATGTTTCCTTTCTTCAGCTATTGCCAACCTTCATCTATGATAAAGATGTGAAATTTGCCCAGTCGATTAAATCACACAATTCATCCGTTCAATCCCCACATTCTTTAACTCCGGGCATGACAGAAGGGCATCACGTTCTGGTCCTCGTCCCTTCTCTAAGTTGTGTGCCTTACATGCATAACCCATCTTGTGCAGCAAAGGCCTGCATGTAGCTTTTGTTCTGATTTATTTCTGATGGTAAGATTTTAATCCATAGAGCAGTGTGAATGCTAAGGCAATGTGATTTCTCAGCAGGAAGATGCAACATGATGCCTCTGTTTTATGTAATCCCTTAAATCCATCACAGGCCTCGGCCCCTCAGGAATTTATATGCAAATGACAAGACTGCCTGTTGATGAGTTTAGCTGGGACACAGCCAAACATTCTGCAGTTTCTTGCACAATGGGTAGCTTCTGTTCACGTCACTAGCTTTGGTTCAGAATTCCTTTTCTTTTTCTTCTCCACGGAAGAACTTGGCTGATGTTTAAAACAATCACCAGAAATGTTAACGTGCCTTTTTGGCACCCAAGGCCCAGGTCCTCCCTGTCGCTTTTCAGAATCAACACAAATTATTTCTGCTGCTCCTTACTTGAGCATTGTAGCTTTTGTGACCCCAGATGCTCCGAATAGCGAGCATCCTTCTCTTCTTTTTGCTTATCTTGGCCCTGGTCTCTGGGGACAGCTGCACGGATGCCTGCTCGGAACTCTTGGAAGTATATAACAACAAATGTGTAAAACAATATTTCCAGAAGGGAGCCTTCAGAATTAAGTTTGCTTTAGTTCTATCTGAAAACTTTATAGCATTTGGAAGGTAATTAAATCAACCAAAAGAACGTGCAATTAATAACGGATGATACTTGGCTAGGAAAAAAAGACAACAGAAAGGTGCTGTTCCGAGCCTACATTGGATTTCCAGGCTACAACGATATTGTTATAGCTGCTGCCCAAAACTACACTCACTCCTGCTTCCTCCTTTCCTGCAGAACATCTAACGTGGTAAAATACCTGCTGTGTTGTCATCATCCTTAACAATTTTTCACATCACTTCCCTCATGATTACTGCGTGTTGCTAGGGAGAAGGACAGAAGAAAGGATTGCCTTTTTGTGACAGGGAACTTTTACTGTCGAGCGCTAACAAAAATGTGGCTGATGGTTCGTTGTTGCTCATTTACATAAATGTATGTCAGCTTGAGAGTATAGTGGTGAAACATAGGTGGCTTTGTGTTTTGGGGGCAGGGGGTCTGGAGCCAACTCACTAGATCAACATCTGCTAAAGGGCAGACATGATAAAATGAATATAAAATGAAGAAAAAAATCTTGGGTAGTGATGAGAAAGCTGGTCTTTGTTCTGGGCAGCCGCAAGATGTCTAGAGTTTTTCTACTGTCTCTGGGTTCTTATGAGCTACTTCGTCAAAAGCCGCCTTGTGCAAGACCTAATGGGGATGTTCTCTTACTTTGTTCTAGGAGAAGGGAAGGTGTGAAGGCGGATTACTGAGTATGCTAGAACAATCTGAAAACAAGACTACAGGTAGGAAAGTCAGCATTCCTGTATTGACACCATTTAGGTTGAGTCATAGAAAAAGGCTCGTCCTCAAACAATACAGTATAACAAATGGATAGAGGGCCTTTGTCTTTCTTCCCATTGCATGTATATCAGTTCAAAGTTACATATTTGTATAACAGGATTTCTCTTGACTTTAATGAAGACAGGAATCATTCCTGGGAGTCCCAGTGAGATAATATTATGTGATTGTGTATATTTTACAATAAAACAAGAGAAGCCCATTGTGCTCCTTTTCCTTGTGTCATATAAAGGCATGCATTAGAGAAGCCTGCAACTTCAGACAATGCATAAATTGCCCCGTATCGCCTACCAAACCAGAAAGGAGGGTGGTGTTTAGAATGACTTTACTACCAGATGTTGCAGTTTCTCTGCTTGTCCACTGGAATGAGCCTTGCTGATCTCGACACAGAGGCCATCGTCAACCTGCTGAAGTCATTAAGATCCTGTGGTGTATTATATTCCAGATGCAGAGATGGCTGCTCCACCATTCAGAAGAGAAGACTCAAGGTTAGTTACTGCTCTTTCTATATTATAGGCTCTTCTTTCACCGGCTAAATGGGCTCTAGCAATGCTCCTTGTCACTCATTTCCAGTGCTATTTTTTCAACAAAGTGGAAAAGCTAAATAAAATGAAATTCCGTCGGAAGCTAGATTTTAGCCATGAAGGCAAAGTCTACTCCTTCTGCTGGAATGCAGTTAAACAATGTTCTTTTTTCCTTAGAACCAAAACCTGAATTACATTAGACAGGAAATTTCTTTTCTTAAACTTGTGGAGGGCACATGGTGAGTGCAACAATATGTTAGCTTGCTGTAAGTTTATTATTCATAAACGAATTAACAGCTCCTTATCTCAATCTTTTGCAATCTGTATTCAGGCCTCGTTTGGGGACTGAAACTGCTTTGGCTACCACGGTGGGTGGCCTATATTAGGAAAGATTTCTTTATTAATTCCTCTGAATTTCTCTGTATTTTGTTTTAGTACCATCCATCCACTGGACTGGGAGCAGTGCTTTGTAACAGTGTTTTTCTTTCCCAGATGCAATTCCAGAAACCAATACTTCTATTTAACTGCTTGACTTTTAATCTGTCGATCTGCTCTCTGCTTAAAATATACCTGAGCTACAGTGGCCCATTAGTTTGCATACTATCAATATTTATTTATTTATTTTGTCAAGCAATTATAAGATAACAGGTATAAGTATAAACATAGTTATGGATACATGAAATGGATACATATAAGAAAAATAAAAAAACAATAGGACAGGGGCGGTAGGCACGTTGGTGCGCTTATGCACGCCCCCTACAGACCTCTTAGGAAAGAGGTGAGGTCAATAGTAGACAGTCTAAGGTTAAAGTTTTTGGGGTTTGGGGAAGAAACCACAGTCAGGTAGAGTATTACAGACATTGACCATTTACTGCTACTGAAGTCGTATTTCCTGCAATCAAGTTTGGTTCGGTTTACCTTGAGTTTGTATCTGTTGTTTGCTCTTGTATTGTTATGGTTTAAGCTGAAGTATTCATTGACAGGTAGGACATTGCAATGTATAATTTTATATACTATACTTAGATCGGACCAAAGGCAGTGTAGTTCTAGGTTTTCTAGGTCTAGAATTTCAAGTCTGGTGGCATAAGGTCTTCTGCAAATACCTTATGCAAATGCTGATAAAATACAACTTAGTTCAGAAAACTGCTAGATAACTGCAAAGCGTTATATGAAATGCCTTCCTTTGCTGCCATTTAATGATAATTTTTGTATCTTTTTTATTGCCATATAATGATTGCCAGTATTTTTGCAACCTGGATATGGAATGCTTAGTGATATGTAGTACTATGTGAATTGCCTAGGCTATTCAGAAACTATAGTTGGTACAGAATGCTTTAATCAGATTTGTAAATTTGGAATGCTGAAAACTGCATATTATTGTTGGTTTGCCTTAGTAACTAGTAGAATGTTTTTTCCCCACATATAAATTGGCATGCTCCTGCATTTACATTGGTAGCCTTGATCTCAATTAGGTCGCTGGAAGTCATTAGAGCACAAAACAAGACATTCTTTGCCATGGTGCTGGGATTATGTAAATGTTCCCTGGGAAACTCCATTGAGTTTTTATTTATTGGAAGTTAGATGGGCTGTTGCAATTTTTGTTTGTTTGTTTTATTGTGCTTTAGTTAAACTCCATGCTTTTATTATGTCTCTACTCAGTTTTTGAAGTCAGGTTTCTCTTGATGTTACTAAATACTAAATATGGTTTAGTTACAAATTCCTTTGTGTATTTGTATATTTTTTTAAAATTATAATATTGAAAGTGAGAAAGCTTTAAAGAGCTACAGAAAAAGTCCACGGTGCAGCAGGAAAGCCCGGTTCATTTTTTAATATCCTTTCTGTTAGGCCCAACTCAACGGAAATGGACAAGGAACCAGAGTGCAACCAGAATTCAGAAAGATTCTTCCCTCAAGGACCCTGCAGTGACTCTCCTATTAAGTCATTCACTTCCATTTCTGAAGCCAAAGATTGCCTAGTGGACTTTAAAAAACAGTTGGCGATTAAGCCACGCACTTGGAAACAGACCAAAGCTAGACATCGGAACCAAAAGAAATACTGAGGTTGGCATCATGGAGATGACACCAAAATATGGACTCCACTGAGCCTATTTGGCAGAGACCTCAGCTCCCTAATCAACTGCAGATTTTCTTCTGTTATTTTTTGTATGAATTCTCCCAGAATTTGTCACGTTTTGACTATGTACTTTATAGGTGCCTATTCAACCTTGCTTTGCAGTAAGAAAATAAAACGAAATATATTTATTATGTTTTTATAAACTTCAATTTCTGCTCTTTATGATTTTTAATACACATCTTTTTAGCTTAAAGACTGCATTTCAACCTAAATAAACAGTTATATTACTGGTCACCCGTTTGGGATCCATCTCCCAGAATACTCCAAAAAGACCAAAATTGTGCACTTTCATGTTCTATTACTGGAAGATTTCATTCCCCTATTTAAAAATGTATTTAACTTTGACTAGAGCTTGCACTAATTCCCACAGAACCGATGGAGTCTGCAGAGTGATGAATAAAAAAGGCAAGACTTACTTGGCCTTCTCTCCTGTGGGAGCAGGGATCATATCTCTTAAACCGAAATTGGTAAACATGGAAGACACACAGGTGTCGGAGGAGAAAGGGCGTTAGGTTTTTCTGTTTGATCAGGATAACCCGTTTCTGGATTCTTTCCTGTCCCAAGCTGCTTAATATGAGTATATGGTCGTGTTCATCCAGCCATAAGGTCATGTATATGGCGCATGAAAATGAGGGGGAGGGGAGGAAGGGGGGGGGAATGGCGAGGTGTATGAAAAATCAGACCAAGGATCAGATAGGGTCCTAAAGCTGCCAGTGATAAGCTCCCAGTTATATAACACCCAAAAGCTACATGAGGCCGTGCTATTAATACTGCAGCGATCCTCATTCTCTGACCCCCCACTCCCTGATCTGCTACTGTTTTAATATTAATTGAAGGCCACATTTGCGGGACACAATACGGAATGTAATGTATTCAGTCCTTGTCCAAAAGGGGTTTGAATTTAAAAATTGGGCCCAAGGGGTGCCTAACGCAGCCGGCAGTGCGGCAAGAGCAAGAGATTTGCCCCTGAGTGTTCTGTTGCTATCCAATATTTCATATTTCTACCAAGTACAGTGCATTCTTTATACTTTATTTTGATGCGGAGGTTATGCTATTGCAAGAGCTGAAGGGCAGCTTCAGGTAACAGTAATTACACATAAAACAGAGATCTCTGTCTCGAAATCAGGTTAGAGGCCAGAGAACAAAAGGCTGGGTGTCATGTTATCTTAATGGAACTTCATTTTATCTACTATGAAAATGCTGGCGTTGACATTGGCTGAAGAAGAAAGGATTTTTGCTGGCCTTAGAGGTGTGCAGAAAAAGGCATCTGTGTCATAACAACACCTTGGAAATGCAGAAGAGAAAGGAAGGGTCAGAAGAGCTTATCAACAGGCCACCCAAGCAAGCAGTATACAAGTTAGGTTGGTTTTATCTTGGCCTATTTTATTGTCTCAGTATTTCTAGTGCTAAAGCTACTAAACTAGGAAAGTAAGGTTTCACTTGGAAATATTCATCTCCTGTTATCATTTGTCCTGGGTACCTGCTAGCATTCAGGATCACAATTCATATGCTTTTAAAACCAACTGAATTAAATGAAAGCTGTCACTTGGCTGTACCATTTCAGGTTGTAAATGGGGAGTAGGTTGAATATTAAAATGATGGTATGTTCAAATACAAAAATCTTTCATAATAAAGATGGAGGGTGGAAGTTTTACCAAATCTGTAATTAAGGTATGAATTGACCAAATAATGCAAAATTCATGCAGGAACCGTTCCCCATAGTCTACGACAATTTTTTTCAGGCTGCAGAACTTGTAAAAAAATGCTGAACCCCAATCAATAGGAAACCTCTAGTGATAGAAAATAGCTGTGTTTAAAGGAACTTACTTTCTTGTCTTTAGTCTCTCACAGGACTTCGGTCAAATGCTTGTGGCACCTGGAACATTTTTAAAAATCCTAATCTAAGATAGTGATGGACAGCACTGTAGTGCCTGGGGGCCCTGCTCAGTTTAAAAAGGGCTAGGGGCAGTGGTGCAACATAGGAAAGAGTTTTGAAATGCTTTTTTCCTTTTTTGACAGGATCGAGGCTTTCCTGTCCTTTTGTGAGTTTATTCCAGGACTTACTCTGCCATTTTAAAACATTTCCTTGCTCAGAGTGGCAAGAAACCACAGTGCTGACCTTCCCTGCTTTCAGGGCTGCAGGCAAGGAGAAATTTCACCTCTTCAATCTGTAGAATGCATTAACAGCTAGTCCTGAGCTGGCAATTCCTTTTATAAGGCACATCATCTACTGAACTCCCTGAAACTTCACTGGTTTGAACTATGGAGTTGCCACTTCAAGCTGACCAACCTTGGCAAAGAAATAAACATTTTTTTTTAAAAAAAGAGACTAGGTTTTGATGCAGGGCACTTAAATTCCAAAGCACTTGTTTCCCAGTTAACACGCCAAGTTGAAATGTTGCCAAGATCTTTCCCTGATTTCATCAAATAAACCATGTGTTCTCTGTGCATTAGCATCTACCCACCCCTTTTGGTTTCTTCCTTGTTAACTGTCAGTCTATTGCTGGCACGTCCCTGGAAACAAAAGCTCTTGTTTATCTTTTCAATTGGTGACAAGGCAAGCAAAGAACAGAATAACTTCCTCAAGCTTGGCCGTCACCAGAGCCCAGGATGAGTTCAAGGAAATGCCACAGGAATAGGCAAGGGCAGACTTGCGAGCCTATCAGCAGCCATCCACTTTTTGCAAGACCAACACAGTCCCAGGGTCACCTTGGGGACAGCAGCCTGTCTCTTCTCAGAGAATATCTCACAGAAATTACCATTCTGCACTGTGACTTGACTGGAGTATTTTATTCAGGGTTCTTGAGAGCAGTGAGCAAACAAGGAAAAAGTCTGCTTGTTAGCTGGGTAATAACTATCCTTCGCAAGCATGTTTGTGCCTGTATTTGCAGACATGCTTGGGAAGATTTTGTGAGCCATGCAGGGTAGACAAGGAAAGAAGTTCTGTGCATACTGATACTGCATGCCCTAATGTAAGCTTCCTCTGTTTTCCCACATATTAGAAAAATTGAGCATGCTTTAATAGAATGGCGTTCGACTTCAAGCTTTCCAGGATAGACCCAAACACTAAGATACTCAATGTAGTCTCAAAAAGAAGCTTCAGCAATGCTGCTGGCTTTGAAAAGGCCAGCAGAGGCTGATTGCCTTTTGCTAAACAGCTGTTGAACCACACCTGGGCGCCAGTAAGTTTCTGTGAGTAAATCTTGATAATATAGAAATTCCATTTCCCTGTTGTCCACTTCCTCCATTAAATGCATTTTGGATACATTTGAAAGCAGGGGCCATAAAACCTACAGATTTTATAAAGTGTACCAAAATCATTGTGATTTATGTGCCACTTCGTGGTTATGGCAAGTATGTATTAAAATATGCAACAATTATTTTCCCCACTTACAACCCAGAGCCCTACACACAGACAAAGAATTTCATACAAGTTCCTTCTTGTCTTTGGCTGATCTCAAAGTGTTGGGATCAAACAAACATGTCGGAAGTGGATTAATATTTGGATGAGAGACCATGAGGAAATCACAGCGGTGGAGGCAAGATTAAGAAGTGGAGATATTTTAGAAATAAGCAGTGCTAACCAACTTCCATATGATTGCCAAGAAAACATCATATATTAATGCAGTCGCCAAAAGTTGAGCTTGATTCAATGAGGCTTTTAACAATTTTGGGGGAGAGTTAAATTGAAAAAAAATTGAAATATCTATGCAATAAATTAGATAACAGTGTTACTAATGCCATATCCTTTAATGAAACATGACAGTTGAAACACCAAGTGATCAGCAGCCAAGCTGAAGAAAAGTATTTCCAGCCAATTAAGGACTGCAGGAAGCTGGGTAGGAGTTCGTATTCCCTGTGAGTGAGAGGCCTAACTGGCCAGGTTTTGGCAGAACAAAACTCTGTCAGGACCTTGGATAGCTCAATGTAACAACCCACATTCTGCGTCTATTTTCAGCACTGCCTGGGAAGGATGGAGAATTTAGCAAGGTTGGAAACACATGTGGAATACAGCTGCTGGAATTGTTTACAATATCTTTACCAGCAGTAGCCACAGGAATGATCTCCATGATCTTCTAGGACGTAATGAAGTAACATGGCATGTGTTTCTGCTTTCTCCCTGTGTTTTCCCACATACGCTGCAGGCTGCATGTGTTCTGTTCTGTGTTGTATGACCTGGAGCATGTAGGCAGCATTCTAAGCCATTGTCCAAATGCTTCTGTAACAAGGATACCCTGGAGAATTGGAAACGGGGTGTTGGTGGGGTCCTCTGCAGCTTCCACCCAGTCTCAACCCAATTCTTGAACTCAATCTTTCTTCTACTTCAAACTTGGTTTTATCCTGTTTAGTTTTCAGAGCCTTCTCTTATTGATGAGTAGACGAGTTCTGAGCACATAATTTCTAAGCACCACATTGAGTTTGAAAGAACAAAAGGTTTGGCAGTCCCCAAGCTTCACCCTCACCTGCAACCATGTCTGAACTGAAAGAGGGTGCAATCTTATTCTTGGGTAGCTGTGAATGATAGTCGCTGAGGAAGGTCCTCTGGGGTTTAGCTGTAATTTTTAGGAGGGCTACATTTTAAGGCTAAGATGGCATGAAATGTTGAGTGTTTCTTTTTAATGAGGAGACTTTGAGCTTATGGTGCCCAGAATCTTCTTTGGGGCTTTGTGAGCTCCTAGCTCTGGGATCAGGAAAAACGCCATTTGTAATTATGAAGCAATACCCTTTTTTGGATACGAATGCCATAAATTGTGCTTTTGGGCTGACATAACATTACATAAGCAGAATTGTTGCAAGTCTGAATGGGGAGTGGAAGGAATAGCTTGCTATTGCTTGTAACACCTAGGATCTGGTGTGATCCCATTCCAGCTATAGTTCTAACCCTGTTCTGATGAAAGGTTATGCCAAAAGAAGATGGCTTGTAAAACCATTATGGCTAAATTCCTCCTATCAAAGAAATGTAGATCTGGACATTGTAGCCAAAATTTCAGATTTCTAAATTTAATTTTTTCAGTTTTGAAATGAAAATTGGTGACATGTTGAGATTTGAAGAGTTGAAGTTTCATTCTGATTTTTTAAACCTTTTTTCAAGATAAATGAAATTACAAAATTTATCTCAGTCCTCCTTGACTCATCAATCCTTTCTCTGGGCTGCTGCTCTACAGATGTATTTGCAAAGACTCCCAGAATTCAAAGTCAGTAACAAAGTTCCCATTATCTGGGAATCTTAAAATAATCTGAAGGACATTTGACTGGGCAAGTCTGTGGGATACTGAGAAAGCAAAGAATTGGCATTAAAAGGATAATGATAGGTTAGTTCTTTTTTACAATTGCCAACCAGGTGGACATTAATAAACCATTTATATTTCAAGTGAAATATAATGCAAACATAAAATAATGAAATCAAAACAATCAAGGCATGATTTTACAGACAGTGTAACGAAATGTTGATGCATCTAAGGAAACTGAATCAAATTGTTTGATAGAAGTAGCTGTAAATCAGTATTTGGGTACTTCAACAAATGGACTCTAAAATGGGCCTTGTTCTTAAGAAAGGCAAAATATAACAAAACGGGGCATAGATTCAATAGGTTGTTCATCACAAGGCTACAATCTTAGCTCTCATGGAACTCCAGCTATTGAGAGACCATTAAAACTAAAGTTAATTGGGAAGACGGGTTGAAAATGACTTTTTTCACCCTTCTGTTCAATCATGACTGATTCTCAGAGACTGTCTGAACAAGATTTTTCAGAAATAATTTGTCCTTGCCTCCTTACTAGGGCTGAGAGAAAGTGATAGGCCCAAGCTCCCTCAGCTGGCTTTCTGTCTAAGGTGAGACTAGAACTAATGGTCTCCTGGTTTTCAGCCTGATGCTTTAACCGCTTACAAACTGGCTCTGATTTAATTGTGATTTAAGTATGATTAATGATGGTTATTTAAATAACTAAAAGAATGAGGCTTGATTACTCAAAAGCATATTCCTGAGTAGGGCAGATTGAGCCAATTGGCTCTCTAGACCTATCACACTGCTGAGTGCATTTTGCACTCAATTGTAGCTCATGGAAATAATAGAGACAAGGCTTCCCAAGATTAAGCAGGCAGAGTGGGAGAAGGCAGAACATGTCTCTTCCTCTCATTCCTCCATACCAGCCTGAAAGTAAGTGCTTTTTTTAAAAAAAAAAACAACAATTGTTTGCAGAAGATACATTCATCTTGATAGGCCATGGAGAGGATGCTGATCAGAGATAACTTGTAGTGGTCTCTTCTTTTGAACTTCTGCCCACAATCATCACTACATGAAATATTTCAATGGTTCATTATTCCAGCTCCTTTTCCTCTCTCCACGATATGGTCTGTTAACTCCACTCTTTTCTATATTTAAGAACTCCCGGTCTTTCCCTATGGCACGTCCTCCCCAAACACCATTCTAATTAATGAAGGCAGGAATGGGGTAGCTTGGGCCTTCCGATTTTTCCGACCTATATCCAATATTCCCAAGCCACCTTGAAATAACTAAGAACATTCTTGTAATATAGCTTTTGTAGGAGACTGGCTGCAAAGGTTTTGAGCAGTTTTTTAAATGACTATAGAACCCTCTTGGCTCAGAGACTCCTAGAAGCCCAATCTAGGCATCTTTCAGGAATGCTATTACAAAGACATCTTTCCAACTCCCTGTCATTGTTCTTCTCAAACCCAAATCCTTTGTTGAAACTCTACTCCAGACATGATTTTTCCTACCTCTGTTCCCATACAAATCAAATAAAGTTGTGCTTTGCTCCCTATTGTCTTTTTGCCTTGCCTTGTTTCACTTGTAAAGTTCTTTCAACAGGGTGCCTCTGCTACTTTGTTCCTCAAAGCACATTGGTGGTGCAGTATAAAAGATCAATGGTAGCTGTTTTATAAGAGTGCAATTTCAAGAGGAATGAATGTGCAGTGGCTCAGACAACAATTGTACTTTGAAAAGACACACACTTGCTTCAAATTTGCCATGGCACATCCAGTGGGGACAAAATACATTTACAATCTCCAGAATGAGAGCAAGACAATGTGGGTTTAGGTATTTTCTCATAAACTCTGCTAGGTTTTTTTTTTTTTTACTAGTTATAAAGAGAGCTGTTTTCAAAAAGGTTGTAGCAAAGCGGGATGAGTTGACTTTCATTAAAAAGATACTGGGATGGCCAACTCTTATTAAATATAGAGGAGCAGTAGGCATAAAACTGGTTTCTCACCTTGCTCTCTTCTTTCTAAGAACAAGCACCAGGGAAGGAAAATGGAGAAAACAATTTATTCTTCTGACAGCAGAGGAAGGGTGGAGAGAGATAATTTTTATTGCTTGACTACAAGATAGTCCTATTGTTAGTACCTGTCAGAAGCTGGACCTTAGAAAGCAGCGGAACAAACCTGATCCAGCAGTTTCATGTTAGCCCCAGACCCCAGACTCCCCCCCGTTATTCCTAAGCGGCATTTCTCCAGATCTCCAGATCTTTCCATGCTGCCCCCTTGGCTAGGAGGCTGCTGGCCACATTATAACAGCGCCAGGAACATGGAGCTGCTGCCCAGACTTGGGCAATGTCATTTTCTGGGGAAAGCAAAATATGTGATCCTTAGTAATTACAAAGTAACAATTGCCATTAGTATGGCTCACTTGGGTAATATTGAAAGAGGTCCGTGGCCTTCTGAGTTGAGGAGAAAACACTGGTTTTAGATCAAAGAATGGCAAAACAAGGCAAAGAAAGGAGAAAATGACAAGGCAGAACATATCTGATCCTGATATGGAGTCCTTCTGACTGTTCTTAAGGGAGAAAGTGGGGATGGGGGGGGGAATCTCGTGGACTAGAAACCCACGGAAAGTGCAACATCACAGAGAAAAGTAAAGTGGGCCAAGGGGATTAGACTAGGATAAAATGAGCTTTGATAACATTTGGAACCGCTGGCACGATGACTGATGGAAATAGAGAACAAGGAAGGATTCACTTGAACTAAGCTTTACTCTTGGTGACCATGCAGGCACATTTGTATAGTTTTCCCGGCAACAGTGTTGAAGTGGTTTGACATGGCTACCATCTGGGATTTGTTCTTTCAATTTCCCAGCCTAGCCTGAAGCCTGGAACTAGGCAGTAGAGCAGATACATTTTTATCTGTTTCTGACTCTCATGTTCATCTGCTAAAACACAATTATAAAGTCCCACATTCTCAACTTGAAGGTAATCCACGTGCCTTCTTCACTCTTAAGCAACTGATAGATGAACTGTGATTCAGAGAGGAGAGAATCCCTTAAGATGCAGTTTTAAAAAATACATTATTTTACCTCAATGTTGTTGTTTACCAGTCAGAAACAGGCTATGAAAAGGCTAAGGATCAGGGAGACCTTGCTTGCGGAAAGGACCGTGGTGAGAAAGTATGATCTACATAGGCAAGCCCCCTTTATTCCTAACTTAGTTTTGATATATTCCTGAAAGAAATGTCAGCAATACATCATCCCCAGGAATATCTTCCTGCAAGGTGGTTACAATGACTTTGGAACATTTTTCACAAAAATAAATGCACACCAACACAATTTAAGAACTGCTGGGCTTTGACGTATCCGACATCGGAGAAACCACCATAAACCTAGAGGCATCGGGGCAATTTCCCCTGTGGGCAATTGCATTGCATTGATTCATTTGCCAAGGAAGTCTCTGCACCTTTACGATGCCCATTACACAACTGGTGAGTATCAGTCACCAGAAAGAGATTGCTGTCAACTATAAAAACAGAATGAGAGCATGACCCAGAGCTTGGTGCAACAGGAAATATGCTGGTGAGTTTCTGGATCCCCAGACAATCCCACTGTATTTGCCGGTGTAAACAGAATGACCCCTTCGTGTGTCCTGGGAAGAATCAAGATGGTGGTAGGGAAGAGAATGAAATCTGAGCCTTGGGCAGATAATATTGTGGTACTTGCACATTAAATCAGCTGCTTTAAGGTACTTCTTCCATGTAGCGGAGTTTTTGTTGGATACCTTTAATACTTTGCCTGGGATAGCAATAGCAAAAAGGAAATCTTATAGCCTGCTTCATACATTATATAGCAGTCAGCTATTATTACTGTTATAATTATTTGTTAGTGGTAGTGGTAGTAATAGTAATAGTGGTGGTAGTAAGTACTCTGAATAAGCCACACTTACTCTCAAAAGCAGTCTTTTGAATTTGCCGGCTACATAAGTGAATGGATGCAGTCCCTCAAATGATGACTGTGCCTTTAAATCTATCTGTCATGCTTGGCGTAGTTGAGTGATAAAGCATGTACTTCACCTGCAAGAGATCTTATGCAGGAGATCAGGTAGGTTTCCTGGAAGCACAGAACAAACTTCCTGCATAGAAAGCTGCTTGACAGCTAGTGTTGACAAAGGACTAGACATCTGCTTTCATAGCTCTTTTTGTTCCCCCACACAGAACAAGGTGTGACATGATCCTAAGCTCAGACTTTTGATACAAATAAAAATCTTCATAGCTCTTTGATGTTTTAATCCTTGTCACTATTGTTGCTCCCTCCCTGTCTTCTTCCCTACTGTCATTCAATTCTATACCATTGCCCAGAAGGAGGGAGAGTCAAAGCAAAATGAAATTGTTACTCCTTAGCATGCTATTGATATGCTAAGAGCACAACGGTGAGTAAGCATCAGTAGGAAAGAAGAACTAAAAACTTTCTGGAAAGCTGGGGTGTTTTCTGGGTGAAGAAAATGGCGAAT
Source organism: Pseudonaja textilis (assembly GCF_049901715.1). Lineage (NCBI taxonomy): Eukaryota > Metazoa > Chordata > Lepidosauria > Squamata > Elapidae > Pseudonaja > Pseudonaja textilis. The sequence goes on from NC_141991.1 coordinate 66,020,174, forward strand.
TAGATGTCTCTGAAAGAGTAGAGACAAGAACATGGCTGATGGATTAGCAAGTTTGATCCAATGGAATCTGCCCAGACAAGGAAAGGGTGAGAGGTTAGTTATTTGTGCTCCAAGTGGCTACTCCTCATGAGGAGACTGCAGAATAGTGGTCCCTCCATGAGTCTAAGTACCAAGCGATGAGGGAAATTATCAAGCTCTCAACCATGGTGGAGACCTTAACACTAGTTCTTCATCCACTTCACTTTCTAATCACTTTCAGATTTATAATTACAATTAAAAGATATCTTCCAAATCATAAGTTTAAAAAACTACTTGGTGAGTAAAAAAATTGCATCACAAAATAGAAAAAAAGCTAACAATTTTAAATTATTTAAAGGAAATAAAACAAATGGCAAAAAAGCTAAATAAGTATTTAAGAAAGTTTTAAACAGCTTAAAGAATCAGGCAAATTTAGAAAATTGGGACTTTTGCTTAGTCTTCTTTCAAATATTTTTTTAGAATTATAAATGAAGAGAATAAAAGTCAATACAAATTACAAAAATATACAAAGAAATAAAGAAAAAGAGCGATGTGAAAAATTTAAAAAATGAACAAAAGCAGTTAAATACAATTTTAGTAACTTATCATCATCAAGAGCCGTGGTAGCGCACTGGTTAGAATGCAGTATGGCAGGCTAATTCTGCTGACTGATAATTGCTAGCAGTTCAGCAGTTTGCATCTCACTGGCTCAAGGTTAATTCAGCTTTCCGAGGTCGGTAAAATGAGGACCCAGATTATTGGGAGCAATATGCTGACTCTGTAAACCGCTTAGAGAGGGCTGTAAAAGCACTGTGGAGTGGTATATAAGTCGAAGCACTATTGCTATCATCTCTAAATAAAGCATACCTCTCTTCTTCCCGTAGTTTGTCTCTTATATAAAGAAAAAAAAAGTTTAAATGCTATGTCAATCGATTTTACCAAAAGTCCAGTAAGTGCAACATGATCTAATTATTTTGTTCTTTTAACCTTGGTCAAACAAGCCCTGAGTTTTATAAAATTATTTTAGCCCCTTCAAAAAAGTCCCAGAGGTGCTTTGCTGATTTATCTGTGTTTCAAAGTGAAAATTGAATTAGCAGCAAATTTAAAACACAGGTAGTGTCACACTGCTATATCACACCCTAGGACAGTGATGGCTAACCTTTTCGCAAGCGTGCCTGCACCAAACATACAACGTACAGGTGACCCCCCATGCCCCTGTGCATGCGTGTGTGACCCCCCCTCTACGTTCGCCCGTCCCCCTGTGCATGCGTGCGCATCTCCCCCCCGTGTGGCAGATACCTGCCAATTAGCTGGTTGGCGTGCATGCGCAGTGGACCTGATCTGGGTCAATGGACTGCGTGCTGGCAGAGATGGCACTGCATGCCACTTCCGGCACGCATGCCATAGATTCGCTATCATGGCCTTAGGATATAGACGTGTGATATAGCCAGGCAGAATTACCCAGTCCCTCAGAACAAAGTAATCAGACTCATTAAAAGCTATTTATTCAGGTGGTGTTTTTCCATATTTTGCAAATTATTAAAGAGGAGCTGCAGGTTCCATGTATACTGCTGCCACCTGTTACTTTGTTTCTCCTTCAATGTCTTGAAATGATGCCAATTTGATTCTTTCCTAATTAAGATTTTATACATATAGAAAATGAAGACTTAAGACCGTATAATTTGCTTCATGCAACATACTATACACAATAACTCATTTGATTTTGGTTCAACATTATGTTTAGGCTCAGTTATTTTGGTTTTTTTCCAAATAACTTTATTAATAACTATAAATGAAGAGAATAAAACTCAATACAAACCATAAAAAATATAAACAGTAAAATACCAAACACATGAAAGGAGGAGGATGTGAAACAGGAATAAAAAGAAAAAGGGAAAGTGAAAAGGGAAAGGGGTGGGTGGGTGGGAAATAACTCCCTCCTTCATTCCAACAGGTAAAGGTGAGAGCCAATTTGATCTAGTGGTTAAGGCAACACAGGAGGTTGTGATTTCAGGTCCTGTCTTACTATAAAAACCAGCTGGGTGACTTTGGGCCAGTCACTCTCAGTCTCAGTCCAAACACAGGGTTGTTGTGGTGAGGAAAATAGGAGGAAGAAGGTATGTTGAACATGGTTTGCTGCCTTGAGTTATTTGTAAAAATAATAAAAAAGGAATATAAATAAATAAAACCACAATTTTAATACTGTAGTTTATTATTGTATCTAAACAGAAGATAATCTCTCTTTTCACCATTGTTCATCTCTTACATAAGGAAAATGAACCTCAAATGCTATGTCAGAATCTTAATAGAACTTTAACAAATCTTGTAGTTTGTTGATCATCTGGGTTTCAAAGGAAAAACCCTTTAGAACTTTTAACAGATTTTTTTTTGCAACAATAAGTCCAATTTACCCTTTTGTTTGTCACCTGTAAAAAAATTACTTCCAAATATTAGCAGAATTGTTTGGTCTATTGAGAAGAAGAAAAATCCAAATAGTTTCCTAGTTTAATACCTGTTCATCTCCTTTAGGGAATAAATCATCCATCCGATCCATTTATATTTCATATAAATTCCCCTTCAAATTAATTTCATAGCATCCATTTCATCTTGTCTTATTTTACAATTTCATTAAAACCTGCTCTGTCAATTCTGTCCAAAAGCTTGACTGAAAGGTTTCAAAAGTTTGCACTAAGTATTTGTGCTGCGTTTTCTGTATCCTCCAGCTCTGTTGTTCTGCCTTCAAGATCTCCTTATTATATATAAAGAAAACCCTCAAAAATCTTCTTTTTTCCCATGAGAAAGCGTCTTCTAAATAATTCAAAGCTATAATTTCAAATCCCTCTGGCCCCTTAATCCACTATTAGCTTTCCAAACTCCATATAATAAATTCTGTTTTGCTGCATGGTGCAAAAAATCATGTATTTTTAAAATTCTTTAAATCAAATTTACACCATTGTCTTAATAGGAAGTGGAAACTCTCCCAATGAATTAAATAAAGCCTCATCACCAATCCAAAGGTTTTAATCTCTCCAACAAATAAAAATAATCCAAAAAAGTGATTAAGGCTAGGTTGAGCTTAATGTCCATAACGGCTATTTTGCAAGGCTGAGTTTGATGTAATCCCAAATCACAGCCGTCTCCAAACTTGGCCACTTTAAGACTGGTGGACTTCAACTCCCAGAATTCCCCAGCCAGCTCTTAAAGGAGATCTCTGCATTAGCAGACTGTAAAAATGGCAGTTTCCATAGTCCACTCATAAGGAGTTGCTCTCTCGAGTCACATGGATGATCTCAGTGATCTGTTCTTGAGAAATTAACGCCAGCTCAGATCCAGCATCGATTCCCCTCACAAAATTCCCCACAAAAGTCAGCAAGACCTCAGCTCGCTGTGGCACTTACAGAAAGTGATTTTTGCTATCACTTTAGAAAAACTGAACAAAGAA